>NC_046375.1:10108969-10408969 GCF_011125445.2 Fundulus heteroclitus | reverse complement strand
ATTCTATCACAAGAAGGAAACTGTAATTCCTAACATATGGCCACACTTAGAGATCTGGAAAGTCACCGTGTGCCCTCCGACGGGGGGTAATGAGCTGTGTTAGATATCAAATGACAGACTGGTTCAAGATGTTTGTTTGGGCCAGCTTATGCGGTTTGAAGCGATCGTGTCGATGAATGAAGTGGAGCAGCGCAGCGTGCCTTTGGACCGCCGTGGCCTGGTTCTGCAGAGAACATCAGGCCCGCGGAGCAGCGGGGTACCAGACATAAACAAAAACATTTCAACCTAATATTCGGAAAATCACCCATATGCCAAAAAATACCTTAAAAGTACAAGCAGCTGACGTGTAACAGCGCTTTGGTTGAATTTTAACGGACGTTAGAGTCAGTGGTGGGGTTTGAGACGAACCTGGACCAGGATGTGCCCTGCTGCAGTCACGTTGCTGTCTGTCACCATGCAGAGCTTCTGGATGACTTCCTGTGCAACACCAATACAGTTCTTGGCCAGCAAGAGCCCGAGGATTGTGGCGTTCCCAGAGAGAAACTTTAAAGTGGCGACGCAGTAGAGCAGAGCTTCGCCAGATACGGGCACGTCTTCATTGTTCAGCACCGACAACAGGGAATCTAGCAACACATAAATAAATAAATCATGCAGATGTGTCTCATTTGGTGCATACTGAGTGCCAGGATACTGAGAAACGAAAATAACGTCACATTTAATAAAGTATGTTTGAGAGCATAAAGCTACAGAGTGATTAGCCGCTAAAATCTGACCGATGACGGAGGTTTTCTCAAAGAGGATGTCGTTGCTCTCGCTGCGGCTGATCTGGAAGACGAGTTTACAGATGTTGAGCAGGTTGTTTCCACTCACGCGAAGCTAGAAAACATAAAGATAGAAAGTTGAGTCACTTTACATTAAGATGCCTCCTGTTTTTTTTTGTTTGTTTTTTCTTAATCGAGACTTATGGCAGACATCCTGACACGCACGCAACCGCACACCCACGCAATCTGCAAACTCCCACATCACTCACGGCGAGGCAGAGCTCAGCGATGCGCAGGTTGAGCTGAGCGGAGTCGAGATCAACAAGGCGGAACAGAGTTCGCAGAATCCCGGACCTCCTCTTACAGCGTCGACCGAGCATGTCCGCGTCCGCCAAGGTGCCGCGCAGACGCTCACACAGATCGCACAGGCGGTCCACCGAGCCCCCGGAGCTGCCTGGGCATGGCGGAAAAAAAACACACACACGCAGCAAAGTAGTCATCGCAGGCATGGACAGAACATGACAAAAACTCAGACAAACACATTTAAACAATAAAAGCAACAGTTCTGTCTATTAGCGTCTAATCGTGTTGCTAATCGTGTTGCTAATCGTGTTGCTAATACACCCTAACCACAAACCGTGAGCGTAAAGTAGAGCATAAATAGATGAAATGAAATACATTGAAAAAAAAATGGAGGAAGTGTCTCTGAACAGCTATTTAGATGTTACCACAGATTCAGAAGTGGAGCTGGTCTGGACTTTGACTGGGCCATTTAAAAACATCTCTTCAACTTTTTCCCCCCACCATTCTGTCACGTTACAACCACAAACTTCAGCACGTTATGGGGTTTTTATGTGATAGATCGTGCATGTGTATTCAGCCCCAGCTGAATCAATACTTTCTAGAACTTCCTGTCACTGCAGTTGTAGCTGCACATCTTTTTGTCTTTGTCTCTACCAGCTCTGCACATCTGGACACAGACAATTTTTTTTGTCCATTCTCCTTGGTAGAACTCACTACGGCTTTCTTCTTGCTCGTTCGCCTGAAAGACCAGATTTGAAGAGTGTGCCAACAGACTCTTTCTTGTGAGTTGTGGATATCTGCAGTTCCTCAATGTTACCACGAGACTCTCAGCTACTTCTCTGATGCGTCTGCTGTGCTACTTGCTCTTGATGATGCTGTTTGTTCACTATAATGTTCTTTAATTACCAATTCAATCACTTCTGAAGGCAATTGGTTGTTGCACTGGATTTTATTCAGGGCTATCAGAGACCGTGAAACACGGCCCGTGCATCCCTTAAGAAGCAGTGAGCTGCCACTGTGGGGCGCCCGGGGAGCATTGTGTGGCTAAGGGTCTTGCTCAGGGACCCATACTGGCAGTCAGTGGGATTCGAACCAGGGAACTTTCTCAGAATGCAAGCTCTCTAACCACTGGGCCTTTAGGGTGCTGAATACATGTCACACGTTTTAGTTTTTATTAGTAAAAGAATCTTTTTAACAACATTTATCCCTTTCTTTCCACTTAAAAGGGTGTGCTACGTAATGTAGGTGTAACAGATAAAATCCCACTGAAACACACTGAGGTTTGTGGTTATGACATGGAAAAATGTGGGAAGAGGTTGAAGGACAGAAATAGTTACCCAGAAGAGCTTTATCTGTGCAGTACTGTGCATGTCAGCAGAAAATTCATTTGCCTTCCTCCTTTTAGAGGCAGCTTTGAGTTTCAATGGTTAAATGCAGAAGAACAATACAGCAACAGGCAGCTGACGCAAAGGAAGAAAAAGGGTGGCGTCTTTTCCTTGTTTTTGAGGGAAGATAAATGTTTTCCTTGCATAAATGAGAGGCCGTTTCTAAGAAAGGCCCGACACCGTCTCACGCTCTACACTTCACTGCCATTTCTCACAGAATCTCAGCCGTGTTTTATGCATGAGCCGGCAGCCCCCTTAGAACAATAAATATTTCATATTTATCTTTCAAATGAAATTTCCATTAAATTTGTAGAGTATTAAAATATTTAAGGACGCAGATTTCATTTCATGGCTGCCAGACTGCCGTTTCAGGCTAAGAGACAGATTCTGTACAGATGCCAAACCTAACACTGTTCTGTTTGTCTTTCCTTCGGCGGATGAGATGGCAGCGCGTTTTCATTCGGTGAGACTTTATGCATGACTATCTGCCGGCGTTGAGAAATCGATTTCTCAGCCTGCTGGTTGAAAATTAAACATAATAAGGAAAGACGAGGGAAGGAGGACTGACAGCAGAAGCTAAGCTGTAATAAAAAGACAAGAATCCCCGCCACTGCTAAAAGGAATTCAACATAAGACTTAGAAGCAAAAACATAATATTGTGCTGAAAGGAATCAGGAGTTATGCATGTACTGTGTTTGCAGTTTACTTTGCTTTACCCACGGTAGGTTACCTGCAGCCGCACTCTCCAGCTCTTGAAGAAGAGGAAGAAGCACATTATTCCACATCAATGACTCTGCATCCTCCTCGTCTGTGCATGTGGTGCTGCCTCCGTACCCCGGCCCTGAAACTTGTAGAGAGAATTGCAGTTTGCCAATTACCTCCTTGCAAGCGCAGAGGTGGTGAGCATGGTTCACAAGTTCACCATCTTTAAATAAAACAGCAGGAAGTTTGATGCCACAGCTAAAAGGTCACCATCCACAGCTAAACTTCCTCTTATTTCTTTCTGCACTGATATGAAACAGTCTGCATGTGAACCAAAACCCACGTGAACGTGTTTGTGCAAGCAAATGTCTATATTTTCTCCAACACTTTTTTTTTCTGCATATTTGCATACCATGCTGCTCGATGTGATACGGCGCGCTGTGACCACACAAACCGGCCTCTTTCTGAGCTATTGATTACTTGTTCTGTATGACAGAAACTGGGCCCAGCCAAAGTTTAACAAGGTAAGGTTTGCCCAGAAACAGAGAACCGTATTTAGGCAATAACTGCCACAAAACTGGCCTCATTTCGTGCAGGTCCTCTGAGTGCATGATTATTTTACCGCACAAGGTGAAGCTGAAACTACACTTACAATTCTGCATAATGTGATAAATCTTACACTTGTGTTGCCTGGTAACTATGCGTAGCTTTGTTGGAAAAAAAGAAGAGAACAGTGAGGTGCATTAAAGAGATCTAGACTAACCTGTTTTGTGTTCTGCTCTGCGCCCCGTGGGTCCAACTCCTGAGTCAAGATCGGGCTGGATATTTTTACTGCTGTAATGACAAAAAAAAGCACCAAGAGTCAAGTTACATCAGGTTTTGTGACCATTTTTTAAAGCAAAAACCTGGATAGCTTTAGATGATTGTGCATAAGAGATAAAAAAAAGTAGAAATGAAAGAAAAACGATTATTTTAGGAGTCAAAAACTGTGACAGACCGAGAACTATTAAAACTACCTGCTTTTAAATATCCAGACCGTCTGTAAGTACGTGTGATCTTCCCCCTCCTGCCACTAGGTGTCCCTGTTGCAACAGAGGAGCTGCTTGTGAGCAGGTGCTCATAAGTCTGTTTTTTGCCCGAGCACGTTTGAGATCATTTTGCACGCAAGTAAACACACGTGGGCGTGTGTCTTTCAGTTGCTGCCTTTATTTATCTGGCTGTGGGACCGCGCACAGTTCTAGTTGTGCAAAACTCACAGCAGTCCGCCAACACACAGGAACTGAGATCTCAGCTGTGGCCGGCCCGGTTGAAGCTGTGCACGCTTTGTCGCTGTGAGCCGTCTTGCTCTGTGCAATAATGGGTAAAAAAAAAAAAGAAAAGAAAAAGTGCTTCTAAATACACGGCAGGTAGCATGCCACGCCGTGTGTTGTGGTTTCCCTCTGCATGTCAATGTTGCACATACTGTAATGTGCGTGGAAAAACATTGCCTCTAGGTGCCGGTTCGTTCATGAGTGGTGGAGCAAATTACAATATAGTCACCCTAAATAGAAATTAGAAATAAATACAGATAATCCTACAACATCCCCTTCTTTATGTTTACAGGATTTAAGTTTGATGACATAAACACTCATTTTAATGCCCCCCCATCCCTACAGAGCACATTTGCAGGTTTAGCTACAGCTGAAAGCAGACATTAAAGACACCTGTATTACACAAAGACACAAACATTTTTCTTACTTTGAAATAAGATCGGACCGAACATTTTGTTGTAGGCCAGTAAGGATTATCAAAACCATTTCTTTTTCTGCAATTTCCAAAAAACAAAACAAAAAAAAACCCCTGATATTCCTTAAACGATTTGAGAAAGCTCAGATGATGATGATGGTCATGGCTTCATAAGCCTAATTGACAGCGTTGAAATTAAATGGAGGCACACACGGCTTCCTTGCGTGGCATCATGGAAAACGGTAAAGAAATCAGGCAAGATGTTGGCATTCAAGTAAAGTTTATCCTCCGGTAGAAAATCTGTCCAAAAAAAATAATAACTATACACCAGTAGTAACAGCATGTTGTCCACATTTTGGCGTGGCCATCACAAAGCCGTGATCTCAATCCCAAATTAGCAGGCAAAATGTGTAAAGGTGTGTGTGACCAAAAGCAAGGTGGCCTACGATCCAGACGCTCTTACACCTGTTCTCTCAGGAGCGATCAGCCAAAACAGCAGCAATTCTGACGTTAAGTAAATAGAAAATTTTTTGGTAACCTTAACTGACCTGCCACAGGAGTGGACTGAACTTACTGGCAAGCTGTGAGGGGGGAAAAAAAACAAAAAACGGCTGTGTCTTTTCATAGGCAGGTAAATGTATGATCTCAACTGTGTAAGATGATTAAAATGGGATCCACAGCAGGGCTAGTTAGCTGAGCCATGCTACACTGAACATCAGGGGGCTTTGGCTTTGTATGATAGGATTAAGGGCCTGATAATAAGGTCTCTTTGTGTGATTCTGCATTCTCTGAGACATGACCTCATCCCTGTCTTAGGGCCTGGCCAGTGCAGCGCAGTCACAACGTGCAACGCTGCCAGCCTTGCCCAGATGGGCACCCAAATCTAATAGAGAGCCATTTGGAGCTGTAGAGCTCCGGCTTATTGGAGGGAGAAAACGAAAAGGAACCAAGCGGCTGTCTAATCTCCCGCATAAACATCTCACCCAACCATCATATTAAATCTGTCACGCTGTTTCCATCTCCATTTGAAGTAAGGTTGATTCTGCTTTGACTTAGTCGGTACTGACCTGATAGTATGATCAGTAAAAGAGGTTTTTTTTGTATTTTTTTAAATAGAGCAACAACGGGGCTTGTGAGGGAGGTGTATGAGCAGCGGGCAGAAGCCCAGATTTCCTGTAAAAATGTTTTATGGTGCGTCTCCCCCCACCTCCTCCTTTAACAGGTCCAGCTGCCCCCAAATCGATAAGTGGATGGATTGTAACAACAGCACCCCTGACATCATGGCCAGGGCTATATGCTCCTCAAGCTGATACACAGCTGATGAGGTCGGCAAAAAAAAAAAAAAAAAAAAAAAAAAAGAGTAGAGCTTTCAGCCTCTCTGCGTGGGGAAAGTGTAAAAGCTGACAAATGAGGAGATCGACAGATGGAGGGAGATTCATTGGATCTGAAGCTTGCCAAGAAGCTGGATTGAACTGTGACCAAGATCTAGTGTAAAGTGAAGTATATAATGGTTTAAAAGGAGCTTGAGTGTGTTAAGTTGAAGAATTTGTGCTGTCAGTTAGAGACACCCATGTTTCTCTACAGTATCTTGGAAAAGTATTCACACCCACTGAACTTTTTCCACGTTTTGTCTCCTTACAACCACCAACCTCCATGGGTTTTATTTGTTTTTTATGTGAAAGACCAACACACAGTTGAATAAACTTGATACATGATTGATAAAAGTTCTTGCGAGTCAAAAAAGAAAAGCATTTGTGTTCAGCCTCTTATAGTCTGATACTACTAAATAAAACCCTGTCCAAAAACTACCTTCAGTAGTCACCATATTCATAATTGGAGTCCATCAGTGTCTAAAGGTGAAATCTGATGATCTGATGTTTGTTGGAGAACATTGGTGAACAAACAGCATCACGAAGACCAAAGGACACACCAGACAAGGGTCAGGGATAAAGTTGCAGAGAATTTTAAAGCATGGATAGGATGAAAAAAAAAAAACAATATCTGAAGCGTTAAACATTTTACAGACCACTCTGCAATTCATCAGTCAGAAATTGATACAGTATGGTTTAAAATTAGTCGATACGCAAGAAAGATGGGCAAGAAAAAGTAATTGTTGAAAGACAGCCATAAGGGGTCCAATGTGCTGCTTACAAAGTCATGGATTGAACACAGAAAGCACATGGAAGAAGTTGCTCTGGTCAGACGAGAGCAAAATGTACGTTTTAGGCCTAAATGCAGAATTACATATGTGGTGTGAGACTAACACTGCCCATCTTCTAGAAGCATACAGTGTGAAATGGTGGTGGCACCGTCATTCTGCATTGCTTTAGCATTGAAAGGGAGCTAAATATAGGGACAATTCTGGAAGAAACCCTGGGTAAAGGCTGCAAAAGACTTAAAACTGGGGTGGCGGTTCATCTTCTAGAAAGGCAACAACACCAAGTAAATACAAAAGTATGCCAACATTTTCTGATTTTTATTTCTAAAAAAAAAGGAAAGAAAAAAACCCAACAGCAACATGTTTTTAGTTCATAATTAAGTATTAATTTGTGTTAATCTGTCACATTAAATCCTACTAAAATACAAAAAATGTTGTGATTTAAATGTGAC
Source organism: Fundulus heteroclitus (assembly GCF_011125445.2). Classification (NCBI taxonomy): domain Eukaryota; kingdom Metazoa; phylum Chordata; class Actinopteri; order Cyprinodontiformes; family Fundulidae; genus Fundulus; species Fundulus heteroclitus. The sequence goes on along the minus strand of NC_046375.1, from coordinate 10,401,483 downwards.
AAAGAAAGTTAATACTTACTATTCAAAGACACTTTGGCTGACGTCTATATATTTTAGTAGCTCAATATATGAAAGATGCTAAACATTTAATGCAATGAAAACTGTGGTTGTATCCTGATGACAAGATATTTTTAGACCAAATTTGTAACATACTTAAAACAATCAGTGCTGACAAGGTTGAGTTACATGTCTAATACAAATCCCAACCAAAGATTGGGATGTATTGAATCTATTAATAACAGGTTTAAGAATTAAGGAACACAATTTACTAAATGCATTACATGGATTTTAACGGCCAATTAGTCTTACAACCTTATTAAACCACTTCAGTGGAAAAATACAAAGAGGCAGAGCGGCAAGGAATAGATTAAAGGTTTAAAGGAAGCCAAAAACGGGAGACAACTCCATCTAGTAATGGCCACCTCTGCAACCTTGTGTGCCAGTAAATCTTAAACTCGTTGTCGGGCTGTCATTAAGGTCAAACGGGAGGAGCAGGAGAAGAAGGAGAGGCAGTAAAGGACGCATACCGCTGAAGGTTTTACCTTTTACTGGCTGCTTTGCGTGGGCCGGGTTTGAGATGACCTCTGTGATCTGTAGCGAGGTCTGGACTGCAAAGTTGTTTCGCTGACAGCTGCTGTTGCTCTGGGCCTGGATTTAATCTCTCTTTGAGCCCTACAGAGGAAAAGATGAAACAAGTCATTTAGATGTTACTGAGGTGTGTTGTACTCATAATTATACTTCTTTCCTCAGCTAATGATACAACAGTCAGTTCACAAAAAAAAAAGAAAATCCCTTTATCGACTTACATTGCAAGTATGCAAGCCCAAAATTGAGTTTGTGCTTGTATATTAAAAGTCTGGTTTACATACAAAATTGTTCTCCATTAGCAATTATGTGTGCATTAAATAATCCAACATAGGGTGCGAGAGACAGGCCACTTATTTTGACAAAAAAAAAGGGAAATGTAGGATTTGTTAACATACCAACCTACAAAAGGAGAGCATTTTCCACGCCTTGCTAAAGTATTCACATCCCTTGAACCTTTTCTCTTTACACTTTTTCCACGTTACAACCACAGACTACCATTTATTTTGTTGGGATTTTATGTAATGAGCCAAGAACTGTATAATTAAAACATAGAAAGAAAAGGACACCGTTTTTGACATGCTTTTATAATTAAAAATCTAAAAATGTGGCATGCATTCATTTTCTTCCCCCCTTTTAATCTGATACCTAAAAATATATTTTAATGCTGCAAACAAACTACCTTCCAAAGTCCCATAATTAGTCAATAGTGTCAAGCTGTATGTCATTTCTAAAAACCGCAAAGGTTTGTTGAAGAACATTAGTGAAGAATCGGCATCAGAAGATTGCTCTGTTCCATCATTCAACCAAAAATGGCACAACTGTAAACCGGCCAAAACAAGTCTGTCCACCTAAACCTACAGAACGGGCAAGGAGAGCATTAATCAGTGGCACCACCGAGGCCCTTCAGCGATCCACAGGTCAGTGGGGAGAAGCTGGCAAGAGGACTGCTTTGAGTTCTGGACTCAATAAATCAAACGTTTATGGAATAGTTGTTGGTAAGATACATGGAGTTAATTAGAGGGTAAATCTGAAAGAAAATGTGATGAAGACTGCAAAAGACGAGGCGAGGAGTTTCACCTTTCACCAGGCCAATGATCCTGAACATACAGCCAGAGCTACAATAGCAGTTTATATAAAACCCATGCACGTCTTAGAAAGGCCCAGTCAAAGTCCAGACCTAAATCACATAGAGAATCTGCATCGAGACTTGGAAATAGATATAAACTGATGTACAAAGGCTTTCCATTCAATCTGACTAGGCTTTAGCTATTTTGCAAAAACCAATAGAAAATAATATCACTCTGAAGATGTAAATAGAAACATAGGACTTTTTGCTAAAAAGATAAGATGCTGTGACAGAGATCTTTTTCTCCTGAAGAAAATTGTATCTGCTGTGTCGGGAGTGCCCATTCAGCAGAAATAGCGAATCCAGTCAACTCCGCCTGATTTCCAAACAAACTACTTGATAACTCTTGCTAACAATCGATTGCGTTCATGCGCTGGCTCACTCGTCTTTTTTTTTGCTGTGTTATCGGTGACTTGGGGGAGCAGCGATTCCCTTTCCACTTCAGCCTCAGACATCTGCTGCTGGCTCGTTCTGTCTGCAAACCCCGCTATGAAGCTTAAACCTGCCTGAAGTCATAGCGGGGTCTGCAGCCCTCGTCCTGGCTGCAAAGACAGTGGAGAGCGATCTCACAGACAGCAGTGTCTGTCAGACCGACTGCAGAAGTGGAAAGGCAATCAAGGCTCCCTCGCGTAATTAGAGCACAAATGGTGCTTTCACCGTGAAGTCACCAATAAAACAGAAAGAAAGACGAGAAGTTGCTTTTTTGAAAATGAATAAACCGGTGGAGCAGAGGTCTGAAAAGATGCTGACAACAGCGCTGCTGTGACAGAGAGCATCAGCCTCCTCAGAAAATGACAGGAGGGGTGTGTGTCTGTCTTTTCCCTCTCGCAACTGCAATCTGCAGGAGTTGTCAGGCAAAGACCCGAGTGAGCTTGATTGTTATCAAGAGCGATCCGAACCTTTGAGCTCGCTAAGCAGACTGGAGCGGGCCAACAGGCCAGGCCACCTTCGGGAAAGATACTTCCCCTAAATAATGACTATTGACTCAATATGAAAGAGTTCTATTCAAGATAAAATAATATTTCTATATAATACTATATTTGTAACTTTCTTACCAAGAAAACCTCTAAAACACAAAATCCTGTGAAGTCCTAACAGTTAGCTTTTTTCTCTCTTCTCCCATGTGCGTGCACAACACTGGTGTTATTTCAACCTGTCGCCAGAGTGGGCAGACACCAGCAAAAAATCCTGCATCATTAATGCTGGTGAAGATTCTCAGTCATCCAGGTCATGGTCATTCCAAAAAAACACCTTAAACAGAGGAGGAGGCCTTAGGTTCCAACTCTCAAAAACTTACAACACAGCTTTTGGATTAATTCCAGCCAATCATCACCTCAATTTTCACCCTCATACGAGTGATCAAAACATCGCTCCTTTAAGCCAAGCCAATAACAACCCTAACGACTCCTCGTTACAGAGGAGTGGACCAGTTTTGGTCCAATCTACTGGCTTAATGGCTTTAACGACCGCCCATTACTAAGAGGTGGTCCTGTTTCTGTTGAATTTGCATGTTATCTAAGCCATTACAAGGCCTTTGTTTGGCAATTGTATAAAGCTTGGTACTGCACATTACTCCAGACTTTTTGAATTGAGAAAGCTTCCTGGAGAGGAAGTGAAACATCTTCAACTACGAAAAACAAGTCCAGTTACTTTGCTTTTTACTGCACCATTAATGCGGCGTAAAAAATTTTTTTTCTAAATATCGTCTGAGGAGGCTGAATAAAAATGCACACTGCTTACCAGGTTTCGTTTTGACATTTTGAAAACCATCGATGCTTTCATTCCACAAGAAAAAAATGCACTACCTTGAGTTTGCCTGTCACACAAAATCACAGTGAAAGAATGGGTTTGAAGTTTGTGGTTGTGCCGTGGTAAAGTTACGGGCGTGAAAACTATTTGGAAAGCACTGATGGTGGAGAAGAGTATTTGGACACAAATGTCCAGAGACCAAAAAAAAAAATACAGTAATGCAACTAAAAATAGAGCTTGTTTTTTGTGAGTCCTTGTTTTTGTAAAGGAACACAAAGAGTAATAAATCACTTTATATTAAAAGTACAAAATCTTTCATGCAGCTTTGCTCAGCAAGTTGTCTCAATTGGGCAACACAAAACAGTTTTTTCCTTTCTCACCATCTGTGCATGCTTCGGAAGGCAGCAACGATGTGAGAGGTGCAGGCTTGAGGAGGCGGGACCGAGCCCGTCCCGACCCTTTCCTCGCTTCTACCGGCCCAGTGGGGGCTTTGGGAAAGTCCTTAAATGAATCCTCAGCGCTACAAGGGACTGGAAGCTTCGGTTTCTGGAAAGACAAAACACTGAATTCATGATGTGTGGGAAATGGATCAAAGGATGATTACATCTCCTGTAAGCCCAGGGACAATCCCCTGATCAAACAAACAAAAACACACGCTGTTTGTGTGCAGCAATACTTACATGACTGAGAGGTGAGAGGCGAGTCCCTGAGCCTGGCCTAGAGTCAGCATCAAAGTTTTGAGCATGAAGACTGCGGAGTTCAAAAATATGAATCAGTTATTTTAGCATTAATAACAATAGAATCTACTGGCATTGATTCTCACAATAAAAAAACCCCAAACAGTTCAGCAGCCCTCGTTTTGGGAGTGTAAGGATAAAAACTGTTTGAGTAGATGGGAGTAGAGAAAAACAGAGCTGTGTCCGGCGTGAATGGATTCTGTTGTAATGTCACTGCCCTTCTCTTTGGGAGTCTGCAGATGTAAATGTCTATCGGCGAGGTCAGCCGTCATCCAATAATTCGTTCCGCTACAGGTTCTTCCTGTTCACATGGGAGCCGCTGAAGAATCGCACCGCGCAACAACAAACCAGAAGACTCTCTATCACTGACCTGTTGCAGTTTATGAGCAGCTGTTGAGGGAGGAGGGCGTGCTTTAACTTCCTGAGGAAACAATGTGTTGGGCTTTCCCCACCTGGTGTGAGATGTGCGTGTTCCTAGGTGAGGTCAGGAGAAATGTGGACTCCCAGGACCTTCTAGTTATCAACTCTCTCTCAACCTCTTCACCATTTATCATTTTTTTATTAGGGGAGTGTGCGAGGTGTGCTTAAATGTCTTAAAGTCCATCATTATTTGGTCTTTGAAATGTTGACGTCCGGGTTATATTTTCGCCACCAGATTGTCAAGAGCTGGACCTCCTCTCTGGGGGCCAATTCATTATTATCAGAAGTCAGACCTACTATGGTGGTGTTGTCAGCAAACTTGAACATGGTGTTGGTGGAGTAAAACGAGACACACTCATCAATATTAAATAGATAATGAGGCTGAGGACACACCCCTGGGGTGTCCCGGTGATCAGGATAATAATAATAATAATAATAATAATAATAATAATAATAATAATAATAATTAATAATACATTTGATTTAAATGGCCTTTCAGGGCAATCAAGTACACTGTCCAAGTCACACAGCATATAAACAATAAATCATGATAAAAACAACATATATTAAAGTTACAGTGAATGAGCAATTACAAAGAGTAGGGATTGTTGAACAACTGTGTTTTGAGTTTAGACCTGAAAAGTCAGTACTTTTCAAGTCTAAACTCAAAGCAGTACTGAAAAGTGTCAGTGCTGCTGCCTGGATGGAGAGAGTTCTAAAGTTTGGGAGCAGAGCGAGCGAAAGCTCTGCTCCCCATGGTGCCGAGGCGGGGAGGAGAAACAGTAAAGTGAATGGAGGAGGATGATCTAAGAGCGCGAGAGGGATCAGCGATGTAAAGGAGATCCAAAAGGTAAAGGGGAGCGAGGTTGTGGATGGCCTTGAATGTGTACAGGAGAATTTTGAATTCAATTCTGAATCTAACAGGGAGACTGTGGAGCTGCTGGACTGGGGTAATATGATGAAATGAGGGGGTCTTGGTAATAAGATGAGGGTTGATGATGTGTGCTTACCCATCCGAACCGTGTGTGGTCTGTTCCTTATTTGTAACAACAGAAACTTCATTTTTTTAACCCACAAATATAAATGTAAAATGATTTATTACTGACCTAAAGGCTGATGGAGGTCTGCCTTCGTGACCTGCCCGGACAGAGTTTGTCCCAAAAAGGTGCCTCTGTCCGTCTCTTGGAGTAAACGGTCGCTGTGTGGACTGAACTCGCAGGGATTGCCTGGCTTCTCTGACTATCTCTGCACATGTTTTCCTCAAACTGTTGCGCCGCTGGGACAAAGGGCTGCGGATCTCATGCTTCGTCTCCATAGAGCTCAGTCAGAGTTTCAGGCCTGCGTGACATTTGTCAGTTAAGTACACAAACTGAACGGTTCATCGTGCGCTGAGGACAACGGTTAAACAATTCGGATATTGTCAGAAAGGTTTTATAAAAGTAAAGTGAAACCAACAATGTTGTCTCCAGAGATTTCCTTTTTAAATCGTCATGTACTCAATCAATGCAGAAACTGTCATGTCATGAAGAAAAGTTGTTTATATATTTATTTATTCGGGTAGTCTTGTTTCTTGCACTCCAATACTCAACTGTGAAGCAAAATAAACATATTTACTCAACCACAAGCTGCCAGTATAGAAAATAAATTTTAATATTGGGTGTAGATACACATATACGTCAGTACACATCATCTCTTTCTGCTGGAGGTTTTCCTTCCCGTTAATGGGGAGTTTTTCTTTCCACTGTTGCTTCATGCTTGCTCAGTATGAGGGATTGCTGCAAAGCCATGGACAATGCAGACGACTCTCCCTGTGGCTCTACGCTTCTCCAGGAGTGTGTAAACTTCTTCATATTCTTATTGTACTGTTGTGTAATGTATTACTTACTTTTACGTAACTTATTGTTATTTTGTCTGTCATTTTACTTCTCAATCCAAGCACCAATGCAATTTCATTGTAATGTTGACACCGGTGAGCAATGACAAGTAGGCTTCTTCTACTGTTCTTTTATCCTTTATTTAATTTCTTATAAGGTTTATGTAGTTATAATTAATGTCTGTATGCTGTGAGTGGGTGAAACTGAAGTCAATTTTCTTGTTTGTGTAAACAATCTTGGTCAATAAAGCTGATCCTGTATTGCTCTCTTGGTCTGTTGCTTTGTTTGTGTTAGTCTTGTCTCCAACTTGTGTCTTAGTCACACATCCATTGAGTATCTTGTTGATTGCTCCCTCAGTATATATTAAGCCTGATTTGCTGTATTATCTGCCAGATGCTAATTGCAATGTTCCCACCTGTCCCTTGTTGATCATTTTATGCCATTTCCTTTCCTATTGATATTAGTTCAGAATTTCAGCAACCATTTTGTTTTGATTCAAGGGTTCTTACGGGCACAATACTCCCCTTTGTGCTTTCAAATCCTACATTAGTGTCCCTGGGACCATCTTACTGGTTTTTGACAAATAATTACAATAAATCCAATCCTAAGAATTATACACTTGTCTAATGTGACTCATCTGCTCCTCATTTTACAAAACGTTTTTATTTTTTACAATTTGTGGTTTTAATACGTAATTATGTTCATCTACCCCATTATAGCTGTTTTCTAAAACGTACAGTACCAGTTCAAAAATAATTTTCCATAATCTTTTCAGTTTTTTTTTTAATTAGAACAACATTTTTTAGTGTTCTTTATTGAGATTGAAATAACCTGAGATTGTTATTATTGATTATATTTGAGATGTTGGGTTATCACAAAGTCCCACCCAAAACATATTTCTAGACCTCGCATATTTAGGGGATGGGAAAAAGGCACAGCTCATGTGAACAAATAAAATACACTGAAGTTTGTGCTTACATAAAGTGGAATATACACAATATATATAAATGAATGGACTTCAAATTTCCATTGAGATAGACACTGCACAGTCATTAGTATATTAAATATGTTACCCTGGAGTAATGTACACAATAATTGGTGACTATTAAAACAACATTTAATTGAAAAGTACATATAAAGGTATTTTAGGTTGCACCACAATTAAAATGTTTTGTATTTCCCCGCTTTATTTTGTTTTTGTTAGAGATTTCTCCATTACTTGCCTCCTTAATCCTGTTGTCTCCTATTTTTGAATTTGCAACACGCGTCCATCAGAATTATAAAACCTTGGTTAAAAACATTTAGTTTATGTTCCGGACTGCTGTAAGTAAGTGAGTTAAAATACAAATGCAATTAAATTAGTTCAACTTCGGACCTCATAGGCTTTCAGTAACAATGGATGTCGAAAAAGAGCCAGTGCGCGTTCACGCTCCGTCTCTATGGTGACAAAAATGTCGCTTCCAAACTCAGACATCAAATCCAACAAAAGTCTGACAAATCGACCTAACATTTAGGGCTGGAAACTTAGCTTGTTTATTTCACCATTAGCTTAGCAGTTTGGAAGTTATATTTCTCAATAAAGATACCAAGACTTTTACTCAACCACATGTACAACGCGGAAAGCAGCAGGAAGCGGCCGATGAGACTCACGTTTGAATGAAACCTGCCGCTAGTGTAGTGAAAATAAACCGGAACACTCACCGTTAACGGTCCTCTCTGCTTAAATTGTCGAGAGAGATGTCAGTCAGAAAATAAAGCATGATTTCTAGAACAAAGCGCAAAAATAATATATGCGCAAAGAAAAAAGTGTTTCAAACTTGCAGGTTTGCGATCAGGCGTTCGACTTGGACCGAAGCCTACATGTGCACGAGCATCAGGCGCGCGACTCGTGGTGATGCGCCTTCAAAGGCAGTGAATGTATAACTGTGGAAAGCACAACATAGTAAAAGTACGGGTCAATATTTGCCATCTTACTTTAACAATAAACACCTAATCAAAAGTTTTTTTGTTTATCTAAAAGTCCTTAGTGGCAGGAGTATCAGCGTGTTTAGTGATGTAATATCACATTATTGTAGGTGGATTTCTTTGGCGCCTTGTATTTGGGGTCAGGACCCCACTGTGGTTCATAAAACAGCAGGTAGATGGTCTTCATATGACTTACAGACTAACTATATTTACATTAAAATATGCTGATATAACTGTAAAAAAACATTTGAGGCTTGTTTGTATTGCCACTATGCAATACTTAATTTACCCTTTGTTGTGTTATTATAATAAACAGTCCTTTAGTTACGTTTTATGTTTACTTTATTAACATATTTTAAGTTCACGTTCTGGCTGCCGTGTCCGTCTCATTCTAGCTGTTGTTCTCCGTCCTCCCTGGCTCCTCTCGCAATAGCTCAGTAAACATCAACTATAGTACACCTTTTATTTTAGTAGTGTTTATATAGCCTACTTCAGTTTGCAACTTTTGGATTTCTGTTAACCTTTGTTATTGTTAATTTACGGGTTAGGGGTATTATAGTGCCAACTATTTCCAAAAGATACAGTGCTGTGGCAAAGTATTTGCCCTTTCACAGATTTACTCTGTTTTTGCAATTTTTCAATCACACTTAAATGTTTCAAATCATAAAACAATTTTAATATGAGACGAAGGTACCCTGCACAAATTGAAAAACCTAGTTTTAAAAATAATTTATTTTTTTTAGTAAGGGAAAAACTATCAACATTGACCTGGCCCTATATGAGAATAGACTACTCCCCTGGTTAAATCATAATAGATTAACTTTGGTTAACCACTTTTTGGAAGACCGAGCACCCATCCCCGGGCCTAAAGACTACAGGACTTTAAGATATAAACTTGTTTTGACAACATGAAATGGGCAAAGAAGTCTCGTAAGGCAACGCATCCAGCTCTGATCTAAAGAAATTCAAAAACTGATGAGAAACAAAGTCACTGACATCTAATAGTATCGGAAAGGGTATTACAAGTCTATTTCTATAGTCTTTGGTACTATAGTAAACTACAATGACTGCCATTTTCTACAAATGAAGAAAATATTGAACAAAAACATGAACCTTCCAAGGAAGTGGTCAAAAACATTTCTGGCTCATCCAGCAGGCCTCACGTGCCTCAGTTAAGGTCAATATTAATGGTTCAATAACAAAATGATTGATGATCTGAAAGATTTGTGTGACACAAAAACAAAAAATAAATAAATAAAAGAAATCCAGAAGGGGGGAATTGCTTTCACTGCACGGAGTACGCATAGACCTCATGAACAGTGTAAAACATTTCTGCACATTCAAATTTAAATAGTTTGTTGACCCAAGGGGACAATGCTTTTGCAGCGGAGTCCATTAAGTATGCATATGACAATAAAAACTCACAAGACCCAAGAATAAAAGCAGAAATCATTCATCATAAATCAATCAATAAATCACCAATCAACCTTTATTTATAGAGCACTTTACGCATCCAAAGTGACCAACATGTTGGACAGCTCAATTTAAAAGGAAAGAAAAAAACAAAAAAAATGACAAATAATTATACAGACAACTACAATAAAACAAATAGACAAAAGAAAGAAGCGTTAAAACCAGAAAAAACAGTCCGTAAAAGAAACTAAAAGAATAATAATAAGTATTAGTATTATATTCTACAAGATTATATTAGGACTCCCTGCAGCACAATTCATTTTAAATAATTAAAAAACCCAACTGCTGAAGGAATAAAAGACACCAGATACCATTTTGTTCTTGCCCTTTGTGCATAAGTAAACCTCATTCACGGTTTAAGTCTGAACTCAGTGTGCAGCGGATGCTGAGGGTTTTTAAAAGTGAGTCTTGTTCTGAAGAACTGATCAAGGTTTCTCGAATCCGCTCCAGCAATCTTTGTAAAGACCTTAACCACATATACAAGTTTGTTACAAATTTCTGATTTCTGAAATAATTTGAAACACACATACAGACCCATATTTATTAAATAAATAAGAACAAACTAAACAGAGATTTCATAAGATACAGAAACAAGTGCATCATTTTGTCATTCTACTAAATAAAACACATTTTACAACTAAGCAATTTTTCTGTTTGCGGGTAGTTAGTAAAACACAACTACTTGGTGAAAACTGTCACAAACTAATTAAGGAAATAAATAACAGAAATAGCTGTTGTTGATAATGACACTTCAATTCAGGGTTTGTTTTAAAATGTAAAGCAAAAAGATAATTGAAAAAATAAATAAGCAATGACAAGAATTCTTTGATTCTCTTCAGACTGTAGTTTTTTAAAGAGCTTTATGTCTGCTTTTACCTACTATTGCACGTTAAACACAGAGACGACACAGCTTAATCCCATAGGCAGAGATCTTGATCGGTTGATAAACCGCTCTGAGCTTCAAAATATACCGTAAATCTTACGAAATGCTTCTGTCCAGTCATAAAATCTACAGATTATTATTCAAACATTACACATTACGAACAATAAACTTTCAGTTCAATAAAGTTTTCCTTGTTTTATTAATAGCCATCATTATTTCGATTCATCCGCCATTTTGGAGTTACTCACACTGTGACGATAAAAAAAAAAAAAAGGGGATGTGACCCAAAATGGCCGCAGACTTCCACTCTAGAGTTTCACTCTGCAGTTGCCGTCCAATCGCGAGTTGGTCTTCGATGCAACCGTCCTGCTTCCATGTGCACCATTGAATGCGGATAGCCGTCCGTGGGTACGTCAAGCCGTCCTCCCTTCGATTACAGCATGGATGCAGAGAGGAAGACAGATTTGGTCAAAATTCAAAGGTAAATTCAGAAGTAAGGAGAGTGAAGGATGCTGAAGTTCATATGCCTAACTTGTACTACATTCTGTGTCTCTTCAACCTCGTCTGGATGGGCTGACCTCTTCGAAAACCAATCAGGTCTGTCTGGATTTTCACATTTATCCACTCGTAAACCTTTCAGCCCCCCCGGCTTTTCGTTTTTTACACTCTGAAACATACATCTGAACAATCTTGCCAGTCTCTGGTTGGATTTAAATAGCCTTACGTGCTTCAGTCTCTTGGATACAGTGAGCCTGATTTGCCCAGAGTGCACGCTGGCCATGCCCAATCACAGGGCATCACCGTGGAGCTCGGCAGCCAATGGGAGGATGAAGATGTTCTCTGTGATTTCATTGTCACTAAGGGAGGGGGAAAAAGACACTGCCAGGACAGTTGGCACAAACATGCTAAGCGGTGAAGTCTGTTATGGTGAGAGCGTGTATGATTGAGACGACCTGTGGAGGCAGATGAAGGGGAGCAAAGTGTAAAGATATAGCAACACGGTCCCATGAGAATGATTTAACAGCACTCCCACATCACCGATGTCAGAGCCGCTCACGTCAGAGGAGTGAATGCTTTGATGAGCGAGAGCCATCAGCTTGCTGTGTCGTTGCTCAGACTGACCAAAAGCACATCTCTTATGGGTCTCCTTCACTCTTCGGACTGCCGTTTAAACCCTGTTTGACTCCCAAATAACTCACACCTTTTTTTAAATTCTTTCTCTCAACCTTTTCACTCCAAGATGCAGCTTTAATGCACTTTATATTATTTGTGTACAGCACCAGGAACGTGAGTTGCATTTTCCAACATCTGCTGTTTTTTTTCCTTGTGTGTTGCTCATTTTTACTCTTATCATTTTCTGCCGAAGAGATAAAAGAAAAAGCCACCTCATCAATATATGTACACATAACCATTCTGCCTTATGCTGTCTGATATTAAATCAGACTAAACCTTTCCTGTTAGAGGTCAGTTAGGATTTTAAAGATTATTTGTATTTGCTAAATTCCAGAATGATGAGGATCCACTGTACATCACACAAACAAACAAACAAACAAATAAATAAATAAATAAATAAAAGAGCGCTTTTTAATCAGAGTATCATATCAAGTCAGCTAAAGATCTTGATTATTGCTCTGGTCAGTTAAGTAGTAGAGGGGGTTGTTAATCAGCTTCTTGAGCCACATGCAGAATCAAACATGGGAACCAGAAGGATAAATCCAAAGGAGAGAGAAGTGCAACCGATCAGGGATTTTTTTTTTGGGGTCTGGAAATCAGTAATGCCAGGAAGAGGAGAGGAGGAGTTAGGTCGAATAATAGGTTGCAGTGAATAATATGATATGAGTTGGTTTACGAGTGTTAAATTGGAGGGTGGCGTTGGGAAGGTAGTGAAGATCCTGATGGTTCTCTGTGGGGAATAGAGTAGGTGAGTCCAATAGTCCAGGAGTGAGTGAAGAGAGTTGGAGAGCTGATATGACGACTGAGGGGGTTGAAGCTGCAGGGACTGGCTGTGGTGTGAGAGATCCAGTAGGCAAGCGGTTTTGAGAGGGTTCGGCAAAGATTCCCAATGAAGATGAGCCGACTTTAACCTAAGGACCAATCAGGCTGAGAAAAGTAAACATGAACTCTTTGTCAGAATTAATAAGAAACTCTAAGTGAGTCAGAATATATGGCGGCTTCACTACACCTACTGAGTTGATCGGGCGAACTTGAGTCGTCCTGCCGCTCCTTAAATTCTCAGCCATTAACGATGGAAATTACCGACAGGTGTGCCATCTGCAGTAGGCCAGCCACAAACTTCGGGGGCGGGGCAGGACCCAGACTGTCCAGGATCTCAGTGATGCCCTGGTCAGGAGGATATACTCCAGTATACCAGACTTTATCATCTGATTGGGCGCATGTCCCAATGTTGTCAGGCATACAAGCACATTGGGGGTCATATTAACCACTGAGCATCATGTTGAGTTGCTCCAATGACACATAAGCAAATTGGATAAGCCTGCTGCATCAGTTTTTCAGTTTTCACTCTCAGATTAATACGTTGCATCCTGTTGTTCCTGATACATTATCCATTACTTATCAGTATGGATATCCAGCATGAGATGTAATTTTCCAAATGGAGATCTGATGTGTTTTCAAAGTGATTTTTTTTAAATTATTTGAGCAGTATCAGTGGTAATAATGTCCTAGCCTGGCCAGCCAGACTGACTTATGTCATGTGTATTCATTACACACGCTGTCAGTCTAGGCACGCCAAAAACTCTACGGCCTAAACTTCCTGCACCAATCAAAGCGCAGGAGGCGGCAGTTTATGATGCAATGCAAGGCAAGGCAAGTTTATTTATAACGCATTTCTCAATAACAAGATGACTCATCAAGACAATGTGTCACTCATAGCGCGAGAATTACCCATAATGCAGCAGCATTATGGGTAATTTTCTGTAAACAACAGTCAGGATGGTGGCCGTAATGGAGCTTTTTTTTTTATTGATGCCATTTAGACAAAAGCAGCGGAAATCGTTCACTGGAGAGATCGCTCGACGGCCTGACATGTTTCGTAGACTACAAATGACAACTAAAACAGAACGCGTCGCTTGCCTCACATCCATAGTTTTCTGATTGGTTCTAACTTGTTAACTTGTTCGTCCCACCTTTGGCCCCGCCTTTGAAATCAGGCTCTACTCAGAGGCACACGATTGTGAATGAAGAGTGTCCCAAATCTGTGCGCAACCTGCTGTGGTAAACCCCTAAATAAGGGAGCACCTAAAAGGACTCTCTCATGTATATTTTTTAACATAATTTTTGGCACTTGTGCACTTGCCGGAGAATCGATCGGAGTTGAGAGAGAGAGTTGGGAAGACAAGCGGCAAAGGTCCGTCACGCAGGACTCCCTCATAGATCAGTAGAATACTGAATACTGTGTGGAGACCTTCTAACATTTAGCCTCATTGTTGAAGTCATTAAAAAGTTCTTAGTATTTGCCAACAGGTATTAATTGGTCTAATTTCTATCTATCTATCTATCTATCTATCTATCTATCTATCTATCTATCTATCTATCTATCTATCTATCTATCTATCTATCTATCTATCTATCTATCTATCTATCTATCTATCTATCTATCTATCTATCTATCTATCTATCTATCTATCTATCTATCTATCTTACTATTCATCAGCAAAATGTAAAAATGGTTCAATTTACCTTACGTTTTGTATTCTCCATCCCTTTTTGATGTCTGGCCTTCTTTTTTTGTAACTTTTTGGTCACCTGTTTCGTTAATAAACACCCAGAATAACCATTAGTGAAGGTTTTATTTGCCGGCAGGTTGCTGCAAGAGCATAGCAGAAATTACCGGTGAGTTACATTCAGTCAGCAGCTTTCTTTTTGCTGACTTACCCTGACACAATAAATCAAATTTCTAGCTTTTTACGCACTATTGCCTGCACAAGATTACAGATTCAGCCATTTAGAAAATCTGCAGCGAAATGAGTTGTTCAAAAGGGAGTAGTCTCAGACGGACAGAACTAAACAGAACCGCATATTTTGCAATTTTAAAGAGATAAAAAAAATGCTTCGTGCGCTTATCTCACTTGACAGCAAGCATTTATTTTTGCTTAATTAACACTGATTGCATGCAATGTTTACCTTGGCAGATTTATCTATTTTTATTAGCCAGACAGTTCACATTTGTGTCATGAGGCTGGCTGAGGTGTGGTTCCAGCGCGAAGCAGAAGTTGGTGACAGACACTTTGTCTGGATCTCGAGGGAAGCAGCTCTGTGCACAGACATTCAAATAAAGCAGACAAGCCGGGCAGACGGTTGCTGGCTTATCGCCCATTTATCTTTGTATGTATGGAAAATAAAATATGTCTCCCACTCACACACATGCTCATAAACAAATTCACACCTGTGCTATATGCACCCCTGCAGTAAATGTATCTTTTGGAATAATACAAATGAGCACTTTCCCATTTGCGGTTCTCGCATTTTTCTCATACAGTGTGTTCAGATTGAGGCTCATGGTTACCGACGCTGCTAACTTAAATAAAAAGAGACAAATGCTAACCTTCTTGCTGCCTCAACAACAGCAACCATTTATCGTTCCTTGCAAAGGGTACTCATACAACTTGAACCTTTTTTTTTTACACCTTTTGACACCTTTTAAACCACAAACCTCACTGTGTATTATTGAGGTTTTATGTGACAGACGAAGTAGAATGTTGCCTGTAAGGAAATAGATAACAAGTTTTCTACAGTTAAAAAAGAAAGTTGTGGTGTGTAATTTGCATTCAAGTCACCTGGATACTTTGCAGAACCAGTTTTTGGGGCGTGTCTCTACCAGCTTTGCAAATCTCTCACCAGTTCTTTTGGCAAACTAACTCAGTCCAAGTCATATTGTAAGTAAATACATAAGAAAAAAACCTTTAAATACTAGTAAATCTTCGCTGGTCAAGGATCACCAAGATTCTAATTTACTTAAAAAGCACTGGATGAAGAGACTCTGTAAACATCAGTTTTCAAGTCTTGACATTTAGGACTGGACTTTGACTGGGCCATTCAAACGCACCAATCCACTGCATCTCCAGCTGTATATTTGCAGTTGTTGTCTGTATGGAAGGTTGTTTCTGATGAAGAATTTATGCCCACACTATACAGTGAGGAGATGTGTTCAAGCTAATGTTCAGTGTTAGCATTAGCCTTTGGTTTGTAGGCCAAAAAGTTAAATAAGGGACTCAGCAAACATCCTCAAGATGTTTGCTGAGTCCATGTAACCATGTAAGGGACTCAGTCTATGGCTTTCTTTTTGCCGCTCTTTCACGAAAGCCACATTTTTTGAGTGCACATCTATTGTCCTATCTAGAGACAATAGATAGGACAATATCTAATGCCTCCAGAGGCGTGGTTCTCTCCACCTCCTCCAGATTTACCATGGGGATCTTGGCTGCTTCTCTTATTATTTCTCTCCACTTCTGGCTTGGATGTTTATATGGATGGTTATCTCTTGGTAAGAACGTACCTGTGCCATTCTTGTATGTATGACGCTTGAACAGTGCTCTGTGAAGCTTTGTTTTATAACCTAAACCTGCATTAAACCTCTCCAAAATCCTTGACTGGTCTCGTGTGTTCCTTGCTCTGCTGATGGTGGTTCTTTACTAATTATCATCATTGTCATTATCATTATTTTTCATCATTATTATTTATGTTCTCTAACAAACCTCCAAGGCCTTTTTAAAGCTTTTATGTATGCACATATTAAATTAGACAGAGGTGGGCTCTTTTTCACTGATTTGGTGACATCAGATGGGCAATAGATTTCCCTAAATCTAATTTAGGGGTATTAGAGTTGAAACATTCTTTTAATGCACACATTAAAGCTGTACACATTATATTATATTTAATATATTTAATAGGGATTTGCATTTACAGCTTTAGCTATTGAATAAAGCTCCATTGCAGATTACAGTGCAAACAAATCTTGCAAATCATAGTCATATCAGCTAATCTGAAAGTAGGCGGCTCAGCTCTTCCTTGATGGCCATGTTTGTTTCTATGAATAGACGTCTGTGTGTGCTGACTTAGCTGTGTGGTTTACAGTTTTCCTCCCACTTATTGGTCCTCACTGTCCATTTCACAAAGGCCATCTGATCACACATACAGCATTAACAAATACACATTCACTGATTCACTCTGAGTGCCTTCTCTCACCAACAAACACACACTCCACCACCAACTATTATTTTTTGCTTCATGTTAATTAAGTTTAAAACAGGGAGAAGAAAGATTTACCTTAAATAGTGAGGCATCATCTTTAAAAGCTTCCCAAAGGGAGCTTTTTCAGGCTGTGTGGTACAGGGTGTATTCTTCTAAATGTATGACAATACCCAATCTCCTCTTTTTCAAACAAATGTTCTGCATTACAACTATAGCTATTTGTAATCCTGTTCAGAAACACTTTTCAGTATACTGGGTGAAATTATCCTTCCATCCTGACTGTAGTAAATACATTATGTATGCAGAAACAGGAGGTTAAAAATTAGATCTCTGTGAGAGATGCAGGCTATAAAAACTCTGACCAATCACAGCCTTTCGGTCCAAAGGCCAGGGATTGATCAGAGTTTTAGTCCTGCCCTCACGCCTTATCTACTGGTTGTCCCACATGCCGATCATTCTGACGTGCTCACGTAACACCAATGTGCGTGCACGTTCCTTGTTAGTTTCCGCTTGCTGGCTGCGCACTTATATTGTTTATGCATTCGGTTAGCTTAGCAGTTAGCCGTTCATTGTAGCTCCGCTGCTCACACTGTGTACTTCAAACAGGAGTCGCAAGAAGCAAACTGCATACAGGTTTATGAGAAGAAGAGGAAGGCCTCAGTAGAAGGAAATAAGATCAGAGTGGATTTGGGAGATTGTCTTCATGCGATCCCACTGAGGAGCGGAAGAGCAGATTAGATGGTCTTGCGTATGCGCAGTTATTTAAAAAATTTACATGGGGAAACTTCCAGAAATATTGCAGGCTCTACCTTTAACCCACCCTTTTGTAGTATGAATGAAAATACAATAATTGCAACAAAATTGGACATTTCTTTCACATTTCCTGCTTCCTGTGAGGTGAAAACAAGAAATGTAACTGTAAGATAACTTGAGGATCTAATGAGGCCTTCTGGAGAGCTTTATTATCAAGAATTACATACAAAATCTAATCTTGGAACCAAACCCTCCCTCCTGATCCCTTGTTCTACTTTCATCCATTATTGAGTCATGATATCTGATGGTTAAATGGCCACATTAGCATAGCCGGCTGACTCTTTGAGCAACATTTTTTGTCTGTTTTTGCCACGTAGCAGGGTCTCAATCAGGTATTTTATCAGTGGGCGCCCTTTAAACATATCGTGATGAAATCCCAGCCGCATTCAGAATAAAATGCTTTCCTCCACATTTGCAGCAATAGATAAACTGTGCACTCATCTCGACATGCACAGACAAGCCTAGTACTACCCACACACACACACACACACACACACACACACACACACATACATATATATATATATATATATATATATATATATATATATACATACGTATATATATATCCATCCATCCATCCATTTTCCAAACCGCTTTATCCCTCATGGGGTCGCGGGGGGTGCTGGTGCCTATCTCCAGCGTTTATATATATATATATATATATATATATATATATATATATATATATATATATATATATATATATATTTCTGCTATAATTTATTCTGTCTCTATAAAGAGAGATAAATGTTATGATGAAAAAATTATGGACTCTATTCTTGATGCATCTTCTTGTTTTTCTCCCATTGGACCAGATTGATGGGAGCCAGACAAGATGTAGTTTGGAAATGTGTTCTACATTTGCGTGCAATTCTACAAAAGTCCCATTTGCAGAGAAATCTTCAACAAGAGATGCATCAACTCTCCATAGGGTATTCCTTAAGGCAGATTAGCTCCTGTTTGCCTTTACCACCACTGACACGACCTCTTAACATGGGAAGAAAGCAGGAGGAACAGATGACAGAAAGGGAGTAATGATGCCAGGAATATTCTTCTCCTGGTGGTTATACTGTTCAGTGCAGGCCATTATTCACTTTAATACACATAGATACAAATGGCTGCATTCAGACATGCCTGTTTGCAGATATAAGCAAAGGAATGCAACTGTCTCTCTTCCTCTGTGTCGTTTTGTGTGTCCTGCCTTCCATTTAGGCCATTGCAGATAAGATTTATGGATGTGTGAGGCAGAGTAACCTTGACATTCTGGATATGAGGGTGGAATGGCCGTGTATGAGGGGTAAAATTGACATCCATTTTAATGATTTTCACAAAACAATAACTAAATATGTAAATTTTTAAAAGAAGTGCAGAATTGGATGATTAACAAGGGATTTTCGGTCCCTCGACATTTTTTTTTTTTTAGCTGTGGTGAGGATTTGTTGACACATAGAAGCAAAGGTTGACATTTTCTACCTGCCTTTAAAAATGTTTTTACCTAATTTCACACTTAAGTGTGGCAACAATTGTGACATAACAGTGCCTTCTGAAAGTATGCATATCATTTGCCACATTACAAATATAACAATTATGTATTTTTAGATCTTATGTGATAGACCCACATAGGGCAGTGCATAAATGTGAAGCAAAACGGAAAAGGATACATGGATTTCAAGGGTTTTAAACGACTAGAAATCAGAATAAAGTTGTGTGGATTTGTACCTAGCTCGCTTTAATCTGACACCCCTGAATAAGATCAATTTCAACCAACTGCCCTCAGAAGAATTATTAAAACGTAGCATAGGTACAGGTGTTTTGCGAAGGGCTCGGAGGTTCAACACAGGTATGTTTGCAAACAAACAGCATCACAAAGACAAGGGACCGCAGCAGGCAGGTCAGGGATAAAGGAGTGGAGAGGTTTTAAGGAGGGCTGAGTTATGAAACAACATTCCAAAGTTTGAGCACCGTATAGAGGAGTGTTCAATCAATCTCCTCATTTGACAGCCCTAGCAAGGAGAGCATTGGTCAGAGAAGCAGCCTAGTGCCCCTAGAGGAGCTGCAGAGATCCACTGCTCAGGTGGGAGAATCTGTTAACAGGGCAACTTTAAGTGGGACACTCCACAAACCTGGACTTCATAGAAGAGTGGCAAGAAGGAAGTCACAGTTGGGAGAAAGAGATAAGAGATCCCAATCAAAGTCCTTCGCAGTAGAGGAATTTAATTTTATAATATAATTTAGTCATTTGTGATTTTATTTGCATACAATATCCTACTACTTTTGTGTCAGTGTATCCTGTAAAAATCCAGATAAAACACATTAAAGTTTGAATAAATTAAAAATGTTTTGGCCAATTTTGTCAGGCCCTGCGAGAGTAATTCATGGGCGAACCAAGTGGTGTAATTCCTACAGCGTTTGCATTTCTTACTCTCTCTTCATCCTCACTTCGTACAGTATTTATTCAATAATCACGTCGCCATTAAACTACAGGGCAGAGTGAAGCATGCTGCTCCCAGTGACCCACTGTGTTCAGATAATGTAGTCACTTCAGCCACATGCTGCACCAGGAGTTAACGCTCCTAACCCAGAGGGAGGTGGGGGATGGAAACGTGGTGAGGGTCAGTGAGCTTATGCATTAACAGGATTGAGCACAAGCTGAGCACGATGCCCCCCTCATATGGGGAAGTAAAACAGGTCAGGTATGTATGCGCCTGTGTGTGTGTGTTTGTGTGTTTGTGTGGAGACGATGAAGACAGAATTTCTGTGAAGGGTCTGCTGATATAAAAGAGGAGATGTGGGCAGCCTCCTCTGATTCTTCCACCTCATCTCCCTCTCTGCATCCAGCTCAGCATCCCTCTCTGCGTCTCTGTGTGCGGTCGCTTTTGAAGGAAAGTGAGGTTGACGGAGGAGAAACGGGAGAAAAATATGCACTGAAATGATACGGCAAAGAGTGTTTAACACAGGAAACAGAAGAAAACAGAGCAAAAAGCAAGTAGAGGGAATTAGAATCTGTTGTTTTATTGCCTAGTAAGTGTTGGTTCTTCACAAATTAGTTATGAGATATATAATCAAACAAAATGGCAGATTTATTATTTCATCTATTACTTTAAACTCAAGATTGCATCACATTCCCCAAAAAAAGCCAAACGAAAGGCGTCTATAATTTCTATATCTACAATTAAAGGCGTCAGAATAATTTCTCCTGTTTTTGTGCACTACTCATGCGTGAGGATATTTCATTCACTACCATTAGTTTCTGAGAGGAGAAGAACAAAAATCATTCGTAAGCCCCAGCGATGCTTTAGCACTGCGGACCACGTGTGCACTGGGGGGGGAAACATCATGATTTGGTTCTGAGTCAATTAGTCCCCCATCAAGCACACTTCTCAACCTTCAGATGATGATTTCAAATGTTAGATAACCAAGGAGTTTGTTTCTGATGGGAAAAAAACTGCTTATACTAACTTTCAATAAAAAGTAACGTCATAAATTAGTACCTGGATCCATTTAAATAATCTCCAAAGGTGCTACAGCAATTAAACCCTTGTTTTAATCATGCTTTTTTTGCATGTCTCCACTGGCATTTTGACTATTTTTCCTTTGACAACAAGTCTTTGAGGTTGGAAGGCCTCCTGGCCATTACCCCAATCTCACAGATTTTCTATCAAATTCAAGCTGAGACCCACACTGCAAAAATGGATCTGAAAATAAGTAAAATGTTCTTCAAAATTAATGCATTTGTCCTTGATTTGAGCAGGTAAATAAGATGATCTGCCAATGGAATGAGTATTTTGACCCCTAAAATAAGATAATTAGACATCCTGCACTTGAAATAAGATGATTGAGATGAGTTGTTCCTATTTTAAGTGCAAAAATCTAATTCCATTGGCAAATCATCTTATTTACCTACTCAAATCAAGGACAAATACACTAATTTTAAGAACATTTTACTTATTTTTAGTTCCGTTTTTTGCAGTGCAGGCCGGGGTGCTCCAGAATCTTAATCCATAAGGCATTCAGTCAGAAGAAACATGTTGTAAAACATTACAGGGTTACTTTAAAACTAAATATGCAAGGGCTATAAATAGTTTTGATCTTAACTGGTCATATATAATCAAAAGTTTTCTTCTATCCCTTTGTATCTCAGTTTCCTTGCTGTGTTTATGAGTTTTTCAGGGTCAGCATGATCTATTCTCGTGATTTAACCTTAAAACATTTTTTTAGGCTGTTTTGTTACTTAATTACATGAGATGAATTTTCTGCAGCCTCACATTTCCAAATGTTCCACGCAGTTTCCATTTTCTCATGACCAAAACAAATGTTGCAACCTGTAAAGAACATTCTTTGTGTTTCTGCTGGGCATTTGTAAACATATAGTTCCAACCTCTGGGATAAAACATCCAATTTTGAAAAAAAAAAAAGATTTTCACAAAGATTAATGTCTTATGTGGGAGTTTCCAGTTAGAAGGGTTGATTTTGTGCCAAGTTAACCATTTGCGTGTGGATTTTGCCACATGTTTCAGATCACTGTCCTGTTGAAAGACAAACTCCTGGTAGAGGCCACCAGGTTTTGATTTGAAACTTGATAAATACATGCACAACAACAAGATTGCTCTGACTCTTTGGAAAAGAAACAGGCCCGCAGCATCATAGAGTCTCCTCTGTACTCCACAGATGGCGTTCCTTTCCACATTCACCTCACTTGTTTCCCACCAGACCCGCCTGGAGACTTTTTTCTGCTGAAAGC
Source organism: Fundulus heteroclitus (assembly GCF_011125445.2). NCBI lineage: Eukaryota > Metazoa > Chordata > Actinopteri > Cyprinodontiformes > Fundulidae > Fundulus > Fundulus heteroclitus. The sequence continues at coordinate 10,378,901 of NC_046375.1, read as the reverse complement.
TAAATTTTAGTCTCAATTGACCAAAGCCCACAGTTACAGTAAAAAATCCCTGTAAAGTTTAATAAAATCCCACATGTTTACTTTTGTAATGGTAGCACAGAAAACAGAACGTACTTCAGTCTAAATTTCTTTTATAGGAATTATTAGGAATGCTGAAATTATACTATTGGTAATTTTCTTAAAAAACAATTGATATGAGATTTATTTTCTTCATTAAATAGTTTAGTGGATTATTTACTTATTTTCAGTATTCATAATTGTCTTTAAATGTGGCCAGCACTTTATGTAACAAAATAACTATTCAATCAAAGAAAAATGTCGACTATAGCCTCTTTGGGTATTTCACTTGATAATGTAAGTTGCACAAACTATTCTGAGGAAAACATTCACTGTTTTGCACATGACCCCATTTGGACATAATCCAATTGGTTTGGTCGTAATATAACTTGTCACTTTGAAGCGTACCCTGGTGAAATTTCACTTAAAAATTTCCAATTTATTTGACGTGTGAAAGTAAACCAAAAATAAATAAATAAAAATAAAGTCCTCATAGCTTTTATCTTTCTTAGGTGGTGCATCGGTGACATTTCACTGCTGAAGACAAGTCAGAGAAAAACAAGTCAGATATCTGTGACCAAACTCCAGTTTAACAGGCAACATAAGACGGTAAAGTCTGACGTTTATGTGTCAAACATGATGAGGAGGATAAATCTTTATCCTAAACCTGTTTTGTATTAGAGGGAATAAAAAAAAAAAAAGCAGAAACATCTGCTTAAATCCCCAGATATAAAAACAAGTTAGGGTGTTGTAACTGAAGCTAGGGAAGGTGAGAGAGAGGAGGGGTCTAGACCACACAATAAGTGTCCTTGTCCTAGCATCTTTTCTCTGTGACAGTGTTATGATACTTTGGAGACACGGCTGTACTGCACCTTAACGATACTTTGAGCGTCTGACTAAAGTATCTCCACTGCAGTGGATGCTAAAACACAGTTTGCCGGTTTTGACACCACGCCACCTTCTTGTCTCCTCTCTGCTAAACCTAAACGGTTCCCCTTACTAGGTCTGTTTCTGTCAAAGATTTGCTCCTTACATCAACCTGAAAGTTTCTAGACCCTCTTGGGTTTTTACTTCTGACGTGGCCACGCTGATCACACGCTGTCCAAGAAGGCAGGAAGGAGAAAAAGGGGAAGGACAATTCTGATTAATAGCGTCATTTCATATCAATTCGTCGGAATACACTAGACCGAGTTGCTGACTGTCTCTTTGTTCTCGTTTATTTTTCTTTTTGGGCCTGCGAGTACAAAAAAGGACGACACAGTGTGAACAGACCTGTCTTCCCACCACAGGCTGTGACTCTGAGCTATAATCTGCCACGATGACGCCGATCACAGCCTGTGAATGGAGGTGCTGCGGGACAATAACGCTCAACAGCTCTGTGCCAGTGTGCCATTACAGGGATGACATCATTCCTCTGCAGCACTTAGTGCGCGCATGCACGATCTCTCTCATGCTACGTGCTCTCTCACACACACACACACACACACACACACACACACACACACACACACACACACACACACACACACACACACACACACATACACACATACTCGGAGGTATCACTTACAACTGCTCCGGTCTCAGGTTAACCCCCCCCCCCCCCCCACCTCTCATCATTAGCATGGCTGTTTGTTCATGTTTATTTGGAAAAGTGGAGTGATGGAGATTAGGAGAAGGTCTACCTCATCCACCAGAGACGTTAGTGTCAGAGCAGGGGGATACGAAGCCCACTATTGACCATATCACAACATATCCATCACATCTTGATCCTCCTCACACGTCGAACCCCCACCCTACATGATGACTCACTCCTTATTAGCAAGTCAGAGTGTAGTTAGGACTGTGAGTCTTGGATAGCAACAAATGGAATAGAGAGACAGACGCATTTTAGAAAAATACAGCACTAAATAGATATGAGTGGATGATTAATAGAATAAAAAGTCATACAACAACATATTTTCATAAAAGAAAATCATTATTGCCACATTTAAGCCCATTAATTGTAATTAGACTAGCTTGAAATTTACAGACAAAGTGGGTATAGACAATAAATAAATGGATGGAGGGAGGTAAATGCGTGTGTTCATCTTTGTAAGCAGGGAAATGTCTACAGTTAGAGCAAATATAATTAATGACTCCATGCTGGACAGGGCCCCATGTTTATCTTGCCACCATACACAGCTGCGCACAAAAGTGTACAGATGGCTAACCCCTACTAATACTTTAACTGGAACTGTGTGCATTTGGTAAGGTGAGACGAAAGAAAAAACAACAACAATAATTTCTTAACGACCCAAGGTTATATAATTAAAGGCTGGATTTTCCCCATCTTTTTCAGTTTGATAATAAAGTCAAAAGTTATTTATAGATTGCTAGACATCTTTGCAAAGGGTGCCTTTAACGAGGGAGTTAGACGGAGAAATAAAATGTGAAGGACGAGCATGCGTGCCTTCCTTCTCTCACTTTGTGTTAAGACAAGCCGGTCGCCAACCTGTAATCGTGAATAATTGCAGTTAAAGCCTAAAGCAAGAGTGGTTTCTCAGCCTTCAATCTGTTAGCTGTCTCTGCTTTGTTCGTTTGAATTAGTAAAGGTGTTGATAATTCATCTTTTAAATGGTTTAAATATGCTTTGTAGATGTAGATTTTTGAGTTTTAGGATATTTCCTGAGAGTCTTCAACTTGACATTATTATTCCACCTAAAAATATTTCATTTGACCATGTAAAGCAGCACTGATATAAATAGATGCACCCTGTCTACATCAGATTAGAGCTTAGTTGTGAGGCACGAGGATTTGCAGATTGAGATGACATGTTTCATGAATTGGCGCTATATAAATAAAATTGAATTGAATTGAATTGAATCCTCAGGTAAATACTAAGATGGAGGCATATAAATCTGGACTGCTTTAACTGAATAAAAACCATAGAAAAAAAACCTAAATTATTTTGTCTTAATCAACAGGGATAACATCTTCTCAACCACAAGTAGCTTTCTCTGTCTGATGGGGGAAATTTGGCTTTTCCATAAGGCCTCTAATTCACCTTATTGCACCACATCATTTTAAAGTATTCATTCACTTATTTCTTACGAAATGCAGAATCCTACTTATTACTTTTCAGAACTTTTTTCATACAAACACTGTATTATATTTTAAGCTCATTTGCACCTCTGGAAATGTGACGAATATTCTGCACACAATGTGTCAAGTACACCTTTGAAGGGGTGTGTTAATGAGTTAGGGCTTTGACCATGTGCACAAACAGTGGGGGGTTTTATCCAAAGCCTCGAAAGTAAGTGATCAAATATGAAAATGATGTCACTCCCAATCGTCATGGTAACAACTACTGGTAACTTTATGAGTGACACGCTTTTATGCAATCAAACGCTGAAGGAACATGCTCACAAATGCAAACTGTGTAGGAATGGGAGTGCCTCGTGTGTGATAAGATCGAAAATGCCAGAAGTGGTTATAAATAGCTCAAACCTTCAACATGTTTGGTAGTGTTCTGCAGCCATATTGGATGCTGAACTCAAATAGCACTGAGGGGCTTTTTATTGTCCTTCAAACTGGAAACTCCAAATACTGACTTTCAATGGCAAGAATGATGCAGCATTACCAACGAGCTTGCTGGGAAAGCTAACCAACTGCAGGTTCAGTCTCAATATGGCTGCTGCTCATAGAAAAAAATGCTGTGAAAGCTGCAAGAGACAACTTGGACAAAGCACATTTCCAGGCTAGTTAGACTGTGGCACTAAAGCCCTAACAGGTAGTGATAATCCACTGGTTTGTCAACAGACTATTCAAAAGAGACGAAGAAAATACATTTTAAGGGATTTCTTACAAGGGACTATACACAGTTTTTATTCCCTTGTACCAGATCTATACATTTTCCAAATGTCTCAGCTGTGTTGCCTTTTGTCTGCTTCTTTATCTGCTTTGTCTGTAGTGTGTTTAGCAGCACCATTTGAATGAGATTTTCTGCAGTCAAAGTCAGTATAGTTACCAAAATACTGCCCTGTGGTTAAGAAAGTGGCTGAGCAGGCTGGGGAGCATGAGTCTTACCCTGGTCTTTAAATGCTCAAACGCCTCTGTCCACAGTGCTCAGGATAGCTCACTATGTTGTTTTAGTGGTCTTATTATATGTGTCAGTTTCTTCACCTTATATATTTTCGCAGCAATGCAAATCTGTTAAACAAAACATGGTTGCTCGACATCTGTCCATTTTCTCGTTTCGGTCTCATTACCAGACAGTATTGAGAGTTCATCTAGAGCAGTTATCATTTCTACATTGCTAGACATCTAAAACGTGACAAAAATTACCCTCAAATTTCTTCCATCCAATTTATCTGCAAAAACCTGTCGATGACAAACGTTCCCCACGTTATCATCATTTTCTCCCACATTAACCTTATCGATTTGAGCATTTACTCTTAAAAAGCGATTAAGAAATTCTGAACATTTCTTTACGTGAGTTCAGATTTATCACCTTTCGAAATATTTACAATAATGCCAGTGCGTGTGTGGCACGCTCCTATTATCTGCAGCATATTTCCTTTTTATACCCACACATTACACGGGCGTGAGGTATGAGCATTGTCGTAGTTTCAGAAGTGTTGCTCTTATGCTTTGACTGACTCATCTCAGAAGCTCTAGCTTGATTTGTTCTTTTGTCAGATGATAACAGGTCTTGTCATCTGGCAGACGCCACAGTAGTTGAAACTGTGACTCACAGTACCGGTTTTACAAACTAGGATTGACTGCATAATACTTTGATCTGATGCAGGTAAAGAAAGATTAGGGCTTGCCCTCGAATCACCGCTGACGTCTCAGTTTAAGTCGAAGAAATTCAGTCCAGCTTATTACAACACAATCCAAATGTATAGTTAGATTTAGATTCACTCTGAATAAAGTGTAATATCAGCTGTGCAATGGGTCCCGTATCATCACAGGCGATAAGGGCCTTAAAAAGGAAGAAGCAATCACTCCAAAAACAAAATAGCAAACCACGTTACAGTATGCAAATGCGCTCAGGGACAAATATCTTACTTTTTGGAGACAAAACTAAAATGGAAGTACTTGGCCTTATGTTGGTGTGGTTGAGATGCAGATATGGCAGCGTCGTGTGTCGCAGGAGTTTTGCTGCAGGAGTGACTACACTTCACAAAATACAAGGCATCATGAAGTAAGAACGTTGTGTAGAAATGATGAAGGAGGAGGAGGTCAAGCAGGGCCCAAATGGGTCTTCAGCATGGTCAATGACCCTGATCATGCCAGCAGGTTAGTTACCACGAGGCTAAAGGACAACAAAGTCAACATTTTGGCATGGCCAGCACAATCCTAATCTCAGTCTCATAGCAAATTTGTGCTTTAAAGGTGTGTGAGAGCAAAGCGGCTACAAATCTAACTCAGTTACACCAGTTAGAGAGAATGGGCCAAAATCTCAGAAAACTATTTTTGAGAAATTTTAGAAGGATGACCAAAACGTTTGACCAAAGTGTTAAAAGGTAATTCTAATGAATATTAAGGAAATATAATGCAAAATTCAGAATTTTAAAAAAGTCAATTTTCAGTATTCAGTCATTTAGCAAGTAGAAATTAGTAATCTTAACTGACCTAAAGCAAGGAAATCCTTATTTGCTAAAATTTCAGACAGTGAACAAAAATGGCTGAGTGCCTTTTTATACAGTGCAAGACAATATCTGGTTTAATCTTGTGTTGAAGGACAGAGATAAATTATCTATCTATCTATCTATCTATCTATCTATCTATCTATCTATCTATCTATCTATCTATCTATCTCTCTCTCTCTCTCTCTCTCTCTCTCTCTCTCTCTCTCTCTCTCTCTCTATATATATATATATATATATATATATATATATATATATATATATATATATATATGCAAATCATCTTACTGCTACTGTAAATGTGAAGTCTTTATCTTTCGGAAGACTTATATTGAGTTTTAAGCATGTGTTTGTCCAGTGTGAGCGGGATCCATCCACTTGATAAAACAAAACAAAAAAATTCCATACAATTTTTTTTGGACTCCATTACTTCTTAGTTTATGTGCCTCATGCTGCTTAATCTTTACAATTGTGTATTTTAATAGAGTTAACTTTTTTTGTGTTAACTTATTTACCTAACCCTTTCACATTTTTTGGAAGTGGATTTGTTCAGAAAAATGTACATATCACCATCACTAACAATTAGCTTGAGCTTCTGAGAATATCTGGTTACACTTTTTTCCAACCAACTTAACAATAAACATCACATACTTGTGTGGGGGACACGTTACAAATTCTGATTGTAGAAACAATTATTCAAATGTCAAATGTAACACATTAACACACTCTGCATGTGACAGCTCAAACTTGAACCTTTTAATTGCAATATATATTTTTACTGCTGATAGCATTATTGTGGTAAATTCTTGAGCATTTGGATTTAGTAGGAATGCATGCACTCTATCTTATAATTACACTAAAGTTGAAGTGGAAGTTGTATTTCCCCTTTTTGCGGTGGTTTCCATAAAACTACTCTGCAATTTACATAATTTAATGACATTTTCCTTGGTTTTGCACAACTAGGCAGCAGAAATTTGTCCTGTGCTTGAAACTTGTTTACAGAGTTGGACTGTTAACACAATCTTTATAGTCAAAGCCAAAAATAGTGCATTCCCAGTGGTGTAAGACTCTGCATAATGTTAAAATAAATAAATAAAAACATGGACAAATCAAGATGGTCAATCAGAATCTGAGGCGGGGTCTTGTGGAGGATACGAAGGATGGGATCTGAGCATATGCAAAACTTCCACAGGTAGGTTTTGTTGGTCTGTTGTGGTGGTATCTGTGTATATGGTCTAGGGTAGCGCTGCACGGTATTAGAAAATCTTGGCAATATTAGATGTTATATGAGCCGATTTTATTTTTTCCCCTCTATCTCACTCTTCTACAACCTTCTTCCACATGCTTGCTGTGCCCCTTACATGGCTTGTAGTAAACCACAAATGGCATATTTCATGACTTGTGGCTTACATATTGACACTCCATACAGGCCAGGTTGTGAAATGCATGACTGAACAGATTCTCCCACCTGAGCCATAGCTACAGAAAGCTCCTCCAGAGTTGCACTGGGCCTCTCTGCTGCTTGTCTGATGGATGCCGGGTGAACGGCCATGTCTTGCTCTACTTTCTGTAGAACCATACACTTTGGTACACAGCCCCACTTTAAACTTCTGCAAAACTTTATATCAGAACCTATATTGAATTTCTTTTAGGGGGTTATCAAAGCAAGACGTCTGTAAACAAATGCACGGCACACTTTTAAGCATTTCCTGTTAAAGGAATTGTGAAAAAAAAACATTTCACTTCACAATTTTGCCCTGCATTGTGTTGTTCAAACATACTAATACAAACACACTCAAGTTGGCATGGTGACGTTCAGAAAAACTTCAAAGAGTATGAACATTTAGAACAAAGAGGCTTTTCACAGAAAGTTTCCCAACTCAACTTTCTGCAATATGACATTACAAAAGAACAACTGAAACACATAGGAGGATGGTAATTCCAACTTGGCTGATAATGGGCACAGGTAGTATTACACCCTAATACTACACTATGTGTAATTTAACCACTTGTTTGTTTAAAAGCACCACCTAAGTGTACAGATGCCATCCAAGTGTACACAAACAGCAACATGATGCATTCATGAAGTTTATTTTTTTTTTCAATATGTGGATTAATAACTTGTTCCCATGAAAAACAAAAAACTAATCTGAATTTGATTGTTCATTTGCTAAATTAATACTGCTGCTTCCTGGATTAAAACAAAAGTGACAGTTGAAGAAAAAAAAAAAAAAAGAGCGTTTTTACCAGCCAGTCAGACAACAAAGTGTGGCCAAGAAACAGGTTGAATATTTTCTCTAACTTTAAATAACTTCTCTAAGCCTAAACCTTAGGTATGAACTCTTGAAGCCACATTACGGCTTGCATGGATATGAAGATAATTGCTTATCTTTTTGCGCGTCATTTAGAGAGTCATACATCTAGACGAGGTGCTGTCACGCTAAAAGAAAAGAAAAAGCAAGCAAGAAAAATAAATAGACAAGTGCGAGGGAGTTTCCAGCCACGGAGTAACCTTGATGACCTCATGCAAACACGTGGGACTGCAGCCAAACCAGATAAGTGAGTCAGATTGTCAGCTGACTGGGCGCTGCCACTAAGATGTGCCTTTACTCTATGAATTTGTGCAGATCTTGGTCTCTCAGGCGTGAATTTAAGTATTTTGAGTCAACCATGAGAGGGGTAGTGGCTGTGCACAAATCTTATTTATTTGCCCACTTTAAGAAATGCATCAACTCCCTGAAAGAAGTCTTTAAGACACCAAGAAAAAAAAATGGCTGACTTAGAAATTATTTTTGCATATTTGAGAACAAAGTAAAAAAGGCGACAAGAATCTGGGCGATGTCTCATGGTCTGGAAATGAATGACGCATGCTGTAAATTAGTACAGAACTTTGGGTTTTATTAAGGCCAAGAGAAGAAAACACATTAAAAATGTAGTCACTTCAAGTGCAATGGCTTTCAACATATTGAGTGGGAGTGGCGGACCCTCTTTGGCCTTTAAGATGCTTCTGTAGCTGTTCCTGATTGAATTCCCGCCTGTCTGTAAAGCATCATGGCTGATGCTGATGTCAGGGGGAAATCGAACCCAGGATGAGGTCAAGAGGACTGAGCACGGCTCTGCGAAGCTTCAAATCACCGAACTGAACAAGAGCACAGAAGATTAACCAGTTTAAACGATTCAGCTAGCAGAGTTTCACTTACTTGTCACAGTATAACATATAGCAATTAATGTACTTGTAATTTCATAAAAAAATAAATAAAACTAAACATTCCTTTCACTCTCTAAGAACAAGATATTAAAAAATTGCCAAACGTTGCCTTCACAAAGATGCAAAGGTCAGGCTTGGTAAGCTGTGAGCAACTCCTTTCAATAAGATTTAGACATTAATGTGGGACCTTCCCCTTTTCACCCACAATTTGTTGTTACGTAGAAAGAAGGCAACACAAGCGTGCAACAGCTTCAGGATACAGGTTGGACAGCAGAGCCACCACTTTTTCCCCTGGATGGAACAATTTTAATTGCCATTCATTAATTGACTTCCTTATAACATCATAAATTATAAATGTTTTCTATAGCTCCTAAACTGAGATTGAAACACGTCGATGGCTACAAAATCCTGTGGAACTAATTTCTCTGGATGGGAATCTAAAGAATAATCTAAACAGAAAAAAGATATATTCATAAAATATGAATATATGACAACGTAGCATGGTCATGACAACAGATTGAAAGATGTCTAAATAATGCAGGATTGGGTTTTTTCTTGATGTGAGCCGTTATGCTGAAAACCTGAACAACAAAAGGTGAGCATTTCTACAGAAATCTGAAAATAGCAATTCACTAGATTACCTATTCAATCAGTTGGACATGACTCTGAGCGGCAAACAAAGAAAAAAATAAAAAATAATAAAATGAGTGCCAAGAGTGTCTAATTATCCCGTGGAAGACATAATGCCTCCACCGCTGCTGCCAAAGGTACTTCTAAGATAGTTTTATTTGGCATTTCACTTGTGTTGCGAGTCCAATAGTTATGATACTCCCGGTGCGCCTCAGTAAAATGTTTATATAATCCTACGTGCTTTGCATTGCCAGCGCAATAATAAAGAGGTTTATTATCTCTTTGGTCCATCTGGAAAACACAAAATTAAGATGTTTATGCATTTACTTGCTAGCTTTATAAACAAGAAAAGATGAAAATCCCTCACAAAGTGTATTTTGGAACTTCCTGTTGTGCAATTCTAACATTAAGTTTTAACTGATACTGTGTAAAAATGCTGCCTCCTGACTTTGTACGTATACATGTTTTAATATTTTTTGGTTTATTAGCATCACTATGGTGGTTCATGATTCCAATATTTGGAGTGATTGAAAATGAGCAAAGCAGTTTCTATTAAGTTGGTTTGTCTGCAGTCATTTTTAAGTAAATACCCTTATTAAGTGTTGAGGTTTTTAGCATTGAGTTACTCACATTGGTGGACATCCTTTAACACCAAAGCTCCATTTAGCGCTGATGAAATTATGCCTTGGAAGATATATTTCTGTTCCTAGAACATCTCCTTGAACAAAACAAATTGTTAATACATAAATACATGCTTAAATGTAACAGTTAATCTGTCACGGCCTGTTTCTGATACAAAGGTTGACCTCTCTCTGCTGGCCTTTCGGAGGAAAAGCGGGGAGGAGAAAGAGGGGGTGGTTGCTGGGATAAGACTGTCAGAGCATGTGATCTGTGTTGATATCTGGTGTGGAAGCCTGGAGGGAAATTTCAGACATGCAACACTCCATCCCTGGCCGCCTTCCCTCCCCCTCGCTTTTCTTGTATGTTTTGCAACAAAGCAGGAAAACCACCCAGCCCAGTGTCAGGTATCAGAAGATTGCTGTGCGTCTGCTCTCACTTAAAGGCAGCCTCACACAAAACAAACACAGGGAAAGGAGACTTCCAGGAACTCTGGGAGTACATGAAGTTCTGTAGCTGTGTTGATCCCCCCATACTGACACTGAGGGGATTTATATTCTGCATGTAAGGCATGCAAGATCTAAAAAAAAAAAAATGTGCATGGGTATATACAAAACCTATGGCTCTTGTGAATTGCCAGCACTACTTGTAACTACAGTTCTTTCTAGACGTTTACAAGCACTCATAATGGACCTGGATGCCATATAAATGTCAAGGAGATATGCAACAAATGGCTTAATAAAAATATAAAAAAGCAACTAGTGAATGCACCGGTTTGAATTTATCGTGGATCTTTCTTATCCACACTGACTCACAATCATCTAGAGTCTCAAAGCAAATTAAGATGCCATATGAAGTCCTGTGTATTTTTCCACCACTTCAGGACATATGGTTTATGTATATCTATCTATCTATCTGCCGGAGGTTTTTCCTTCCCGTTAATGGGTGGTTTTTCTTCCCACTGTCGCTTCATGCTTGCTCAGTATGCGGGATTGCAGCAAAGCCATGTACAATGCAGATGACTCTTCCTGTGGCTCTACGGTTCCCCAGGAGTGAATGCTGCTTGTCGGGACTTTGATGCAATCAACTGGTTTCCTTATATAAGACATTTTTGACCAATCTGTATAATCTGACCCAATCTGTATAATATGATTGAACTTGACTTTGTAAAGTGCCTTGAGATGACATGTTTCATGATTTGGCGCTATATAAATAAAATTTAATTGAATTGAATATCTATCTATCTATCTATCTATCTATCTATCTATCTATCTATCTATCTATCTATAAAGAAGTTTCTCTTAAACATTATAACTACCTTTCTGGGGGGTGGAGGGGATCAATTATCAATTTGAATCTACACACTTTTTTCCCACCATTTACCATTCAGGCCTATCATATGAGATATGATCATATGATTAGAACACTTTTGTCTCAGCATTTTGAAGGCAGCTTGCCATACTTAAACTTTAATCATTTGGTTGGTTGTACTTTTGTCTGTTGTACTGAGAACATCCACCTTTGTACAATGAAAAAGAAAGATCAATGGAGCGTAATCTTTAAGCTGAGGAGATCAAAACAACTGCCAACTTACTCAGGTCTGGCAAACATGTTCGCCTTCAAAGCAGACTACAAGATGCTAAAAGAAGTCTCCAAAACCCCTAAAATGTCAACAGGGAACCAACAGCAGGCTTTGGCTACCGCTGACGTGAAAGTGCACGCCTGTGCAAACAGTAAGAGGATTCATAGGTTTAGCCTCCATGGGAGGAATGCATGGAGGACACCTTTCCTCTTGAAGAAAAAGCCAAAACCCAGATATACCTTCTTCATTGAGAATGTAGACAAACACATAAGTCTAAAATTGAATGATCAAGATGTCAGAATAGAAGACATATTTGGCATTAGACAAATAAAGCCTCCTATGGGAGAAATCTTACCAGCTCTAAAGCAAGGAGAGTAAAGTGTGATGGTTGAGGGATCCTTTTCTGCAGCAGGACCTGACCTGCTCACCATCAGAGGATCCTCTCCTGTATCAGAAGGTGCTTGATGAGATTAGAGATGAAGGAGAACTGGATCTTGAAACATGACAATGATGGAAAACATATCTATTATGAAGCCATAGATGGACAAACTACTAAGAAATGGACAAATTCTAGAGCAGCGTCAGAGTTTAGATCTTTATTCTCTCGAGACGCTGTGGGGAAATGGAAGGCTGTACCTGCATGAAACTTCTCCAACATCTGACAGCTGAAATTCGGGGGCAAAACGTTCCTCAGAACCCTTTCAGAGACCGGTAGATGGCCCAGACTGGTGTGACTCCACGTTATTGTCACCCAAATTGTGCAGATCCTAAAGATCTTCAGGTTTTATGAGTCTTCAGTCAGAGTTTGTGTGTGTTTTTATTTTCTAGTTAAGAAATTCAGACAAACTGAATAGTTTTGATATTACTTTTAAACAAACGTGAGGTTTTCTCTACCGATGAATTTATAGGTCTCGTGATAATAGTGAGGGAGAGGAGGAGGATTTGCATCATCGTTATTGTCATCATGTTTGCATGTAGTATTTTCAAAGTGACATTTCTGTGGTTAAAGACCTCGGAGGACTTTCTGAGGCCTTGTGTGAAAAAAAGCAAGGGAGACCTTTGAAGCTCGCCACCTCAAGAGACGCGTCAAGATGAGAGACGTTAAGACATTAAGCCTCGATTACAGCCGTCTCCTCAGGAGCAGTCAGATCACCTGGGCTTGTAGACTCTGTTGAAAATCCCTCATTTTGTTTTCATCAGCGTTGCATGTTTGTGTGCCGGCAATCACGGCAGAGAAGAGACTTTTCTGTGCAAACTCCTGAGAGATTTCCCCTTGCATATTTAAGATCCTGCACTTAGATGTGGTAGGTAACCCATAACCAATTTTCTTTTATCTGCTGTCATACTGATACAAAGTCCTAGCTGGGCTGGACTGGTACCCTCCTCTTCCTCCTTCCTCAGAGACGTACGCTGATCCTAAAGGCTCCTCTAGGAGTATCAAAGTCATTGAAGCTATACACCAATCGTACCTTGATTGGAACAAGAACATTTCACGTCAGTAATAGGAAACTCCAAAGTCAATTAATACGACATTTAATGCCCACGCTGAGCGCATGAAAAGTGAAACGCTGTTAATTCACAAAAATAAGTCAGGACAAGCACACACATGCGGAGCCTCACTGAGCTTTATTTACATGCGCACCATTTCTTATACAAAGTAGATTACAATTCGAAAAAAAAAAAGAGAATACACAGGTAAAATACCCACTAACATTGAGCTGAGAAGAAGCAAGATTAATAAAGGGCAAGGTTCAGAGGTGTGTATGGAAAGACAAAGCTGTCCCAGGTTTTTTAATAAGATGAGAATGATTAAAAAATGGTGATGTCTGATTAAAAAAAATGGTGATGTCCCAGAGGTCTTTAAGGTATCTAGTGGTATTATTTTGTAATATTAGCTTTACTCCAGCCCATGATGTGACATGTTTATGCAAACGGAGCGCTGTGCTTGAATGAAGCAGACCATTGAGTGGTTGCGTTGATTGGGAAGCTCTGTTGTAACTTAGTACAGAGCTAAAGCTCTTTACACTAACTGTAAAAACATGTCAGGAACACCTATTCTGGATTAAGATGCAGTTAATCTGGGATCAATAACCCACCTTTACACAAGACGGATTAGGACGTTCCCGAGATTCACCTTGTCAGCGTTAATCTGTGCAGATGACTTTTGAATGATTAGCAGGTTAATCTAGATTCTCCCTGCAAAGACGGATGGTGGTGTTGTGGAAACGTCGGACAGAATGAGGTGTTGGGACATTCCAGCTTTAAGTACATTAAAGCTCTTAATAGCTGCTTAATGAGAGCACCAGGCAGGACGTCAAACGAGAAATATCCAAGGAGGCTCGTCCTGGACATACATGTGCGCGTGTGAGAATATGCATTTACAGCAGCTCTCAAGAGCGCTCTAACGCTATCAGGTGTTTGCAATGTAAATAAACTGGACTTTAAAAAAAGAAATCATACGTTTTTCTAAACGCAATGTCCCACATTTCCTGTACAGTACAAAAACAGACAAATTCATCACTGAAATAAAGTTCAGCTGTCCTAAAAAGGATTTTCCTGGCATTCGGCCAATTTGTTGGTGAATTTTTTAGAAATGACCGAGGTCTGCACCACATCTGACCGGACATCTGCGGGGTCACCAGAAGAGGGCTTTGGACAGGAGACCTGCGCAACATCGAGGGCGTCAAGTGCTGTCGAATCAAAATGTGGTCGTTTCAACAAAGTATTAGTTAATGCAACCGGATTATAGTACCTTTTTTTTTTTCTTTTTGCTGTAACAGATTTGTTTACTGTATAGTTGGATTGAAATTATTTATCCTGGTGTTATTTTTTTTTTCTCCATCATCAAAACCTGCCAGTCTAACAGGGGAGTGTACACTTTAGAGAGCAAGTTTGAACATAAACCTGTTAAATGTAAATGATAGTGCAAGAGTTCCAATGCAAGTCTTGATTTCTAATTGAAAAATGAGCCACAGAGCGTGCGTTTGGGTGCTAAACAGCACGCAATTCCTCTCAGGATTATAATTCTTAAAGGGACGGAACATCTGGAAGGGTCGAGTTGAATCATGCATTAAAAACCTCAGATTGCACAGCCGCTATTCTTGCCAACCATGCACACCGACTCATCTGCTTCAAAGTGATAGACACAAATCTGTACACTATTATACAAAGCAAGGAATACACTTCATGTCACTACCCCAAAAGAGGAAAGGGGTATCATGGTTTCCAGATGCTACAACAATGGTGCTTCCGACCATTTAAAGAAAGGAAAAAATAAAATAAAAAATAAAGGTTCAACAGTTAAAATCGCTGGTAACAGTGTTCCCACTTGTCCGGCGCGTAACGTTGTTCCATGTTTCTTCAACTACAGAGGTATCACAAAAACCCAAGGATCAAGTACTAAAATGAGTATATAAGGACAAAATAGCGAGTAATATATGCATTTGTCACACAGTTCATGATGCATAAAGATGGACATGCATACAGTCCGACAGTGCTGTATGCACCACAAGATATTACACGTCCTCGCGAGTAAAAATCCAAACTGAGACTGACACGGTAAATAAACGCACAGACGCATCGACACGTAAGTCGGGAGATACGAGAAGTCCCCTGCAGGAGCACCAGGCGTGTCCATGAGGAGGTGTGTGTGTGTGTGTGTGTCTAATTTCAACATGAGGAGAACAACTGCAACAAAAAGGAATAAAATAACAAGACATGCGTGACTTAATAATCCTGACATTTATCCTCCCTTCTACGCTTCATCTCAACGACCCAAAAGGTTCACAGGTTACAAGTTCACAAGCACAAAGTATTAGGTTTTACTATCAAGAAATTTTTAAATGTAATACCTTTAGAATGTGACTGGAAAGCCTCCCTTTCCCCCCTGAGTGATTGTGTGTATGCATAACAAGCCCTGCAATCTGTTTGATGAGAAGAGCTTTAACACAGATCCCTGCTTATAGATTTTTCTGTATGTAAAGGATGCGTGTGTGTGTGTGTGTGTGTGTGTGTGTGTATACATGTGCGTGTGTGAACGCATGCGATTTGGCTGCCAGCATACCCTACTATTTGTTTCAAGTGAATTTGGCAAAATACAGAAATAGCTTATTATTGTTTTTTTTTTTTTTTTTACTCAAGAACCAAGTGGCTTCTAGAGGAATGAGGCTAAGAAAAAAAAAACAAAAAAACCTTGCTGTCTCTTTTGATCTGGCTGCGCTACATGTCGCCGCAGCTCTGGGATCCTGCCGGTCGAAGGTAAAGCGGGAACCAAACAAAAAGCAGGTAAAAAAAAAACAAAAAACAAAAAAAACCACAGACGCAGCTTGCTCTCAGGAGAGGATTCAACACTGTTCATATAGCACCTGTAGTGGCGTGGAAATGTTCACAACGCTAGGATACAGGTGTTCATATTAGCTACATCATGGGCTGCAATAAACAAGCTCAACAGAGCTCCCCAGAAGCTATCGCAACAACAAAAAGACATGTTAGATCTGTTCTCCTCCTCTTTTATGCACACTTTGGTGTACACAAGGATGGACCATAGGATGCCGCTTTTAGCTGATTAGTATGTTCAGTTATTTCAATTCAAGCAAAAACAGTAAGTGCATGATATAAACTTTAGGAATTTCAACTTCTAAGGTTTCTGAGGTTTTTTTTTTTTTTGCTAAGTGTCAGTTTGTCTGTAGAAGGGTCTGTATGCACAACCACTCAGTAAGACCCTCCGTTTCTCTTCATTTCACCAATACGGGAATTGTATTTCTATATGTTTATTTTTATACAGACATGACCGATCCAGAAACTTAGTTTGATAGGACAGAGAAACGCCAAAAAAAAAACAAAAAAAAAAACAGCGAACAGATAAGACGACTAAGAACAGATGGATTTGCACGTATAACATCCCACATCCTGTCTTGATTTTGTTTCTTTTTACGTTGTCTTCAGTGGGAACAACTGCACCATGACGTCTAATGTCTTCACCAAACCTTAAGTCTTCGAATTCCACCTGAAGATATATCTGACAAGCACTGTTCGTCCTGACTGGACGCCGACGGAAAATTGCATAACTCTAACTTGTTAGTAAGCTTGATGTGGTTGGGGTTTTTCTTCTTTTTTTTTATTTTTTATTTTTTTATTTTTTACAAAGTTTGTCTCTTCTTTCACAGGAGGCTTTGTGGGGCTGTCACACAGCATCTTTAAAGTCTGTCAGGTCGTTCATGGTTCACCAGTGTGGGAGCGAAGGTAAAGCTCGTGAGAGGAAGTCTACTTCTGTAAACACAGGGTTTGTATTTTACATTGTGCTGATGGCTGGTTTGGCAAAAAAGGGAGGTTCTGTCTGATCTCCTCTTGCACCACATAAGTCAGACCTGCAGAGATAAAGTAAACAAAATCATTACATGGTCAGCACTGTTGCATAAAGTCAAACATGTCGGGTTAAAGACCTATCAGCCAAACATCAGAATACAAATCAGCATATATTGAATCTTTCATGGGAATTTTAGGTTACACTTTATTTGAAGGGGTGTACATAAGACTGACATTACACTGTCATAAACATGACATAACACCTGTTATGAACATAAATGTCTCTTTATGAATGTTTAGGACTGTTGTTATTAATTGTCATTGGGTAAATTATGACACTATTAAAGCAAAGTTGACATTGTTTAAAATGTCTTTGTTATGACAACTTGACATTAACAGAGACAAGGTTAAGTTTAGGTCTTAATTTGGGATTAGGTTAAATTTAGGGCTTGATTTGGGATTAGGTTAAATTAAGGGCTTGTCATAACAAAAACATGTTAAACAATGTCAACTTTGCTTTAATAGTGTCATAATTTACCAAATGACAATTAATGACAACAGTCCTAAACATTCATAATGAGTCATTTATGTTCATAACAGGTGTTATGTCATGTTTATGACAGTGTAATGTCAGTCTTATGTACACCCCATCAAATAAAGTGTTACCGAATTTTATTGTGCAAGCAAATGTATTTAAAACTAGCTTATACTTCGGATGTCCATATCCGTCGCTGGTTGATTTGAAAGGGCTAACGATTTACAATGACGGTCATTCATTCCTTTATTTTTGCCTCTATACTCTGCGAGATATAGCTTCTCTCTGGAAAGATTGCATTAAAGCTTTTAGATGCAACCCTTCTCCAACTGCACCTGAATCAAATGGCTGAATTCCCTGCTCAGGATGTCATTCATCTTTGCAAAGGCCTGGTAATAGAGCCATTCAGTTTGCATTAGATGGTTAAATAGACACAAGTCGACGTTTTTTTTTTTTTTTTCTCCGAAGTTCTGTCGATCAAAACACGTTAATAATAGGAAATCAAAGTCTATGGTGGTTCAAGTGAACAATATTGCTTATTTTTACACCATTTTCCATCTAATCACATTCAAACTACAGTGTTTTACACAGTCCATAACCTTTTAGCTGAGTACATTACTATGAATGTGCTGGACTACTTGGCCCTAATATGGTCAGATTCATTAAAGAATAGAGAAAATCAATGTAGTATAAACCTAAAATCTCAGTGGCTTTAAAGTGCAGCAGAATAACACATCATATTTAATCAGTATTACATGGTCGAGCACAGTGATTGTGTCTCATTTAACTGATCTGTAATATTCCAAGAAGTGCAATATCTGTTTTCTTGTCAGCAGCAGATACTTGTTCCAAGAGCTGTTTCTGGAGGACAGCCTTATGTTTCTAAACATATATCTTAACTTGAAGATAGCAACAGATGGGTATTAGAGTCAGGGAGAAATACCCAATCGTTTACGGACCCTGATCAAAAACCTGGATCATGGATGTGACACTGGTTTAAGGATTTAGAAAATAATGTCCTCATAAACTAGCGTGGACATGTTTTACTTTAAATAAATACATTTCTGACTACTTGAACCCCTCCCTCTGGCTGTGAGTGTGACTCCCCCCATTAAAAAAAAAGTCTCATGACTGATAACCACTTTACAAGAATCCACTTCAAAAACTCTGAACTATCCCTTTAATCTTGGGTTGGGGGTGCCAAGTGCAAAAACAGACTTTTAAAAGTGATGCATTTTGCGTTTGGGTCACGAAACACATGAACCAGCTGCAAACCCTACCTCAAACTTCATGAAACACCTGTTTGCTAAGCGCCTTTATCAAAGAAACGCTTGTGGCGAACCACAGTTGATGATGAAGATTGTCCTGGTGTTAAAGCTCGAAAACTGCGACAGCTATCATTCCTGTGTGCTAAAGCTTGGCTCTCCACAGAAAAAAAGAGCAAGCTGTCGAAACAACACAGACGCAGCACCAAATTACTGCACAGTTAGAAATGTGTGTCCATTCTTTTCACATGCAAATGCCCTCTGAGAATTAGATAGACAATAGTTACTTTCCTCAGTGAAACGCTAGCTTATTTTTTAAAAGTTTTCTTTTTCTTTTTTTTTTTAATTAAAAATAGTTATCAAGGGCAGTTCACTCCAGATGGATTTACGTCTTTTAGATAACAGAAAGCTTTAAGGGTGAGTTTATGCTTCAGCAATACCTTTCTTACAAGCCTAAAACGTATTTTCACGTGACGGTTTCTTGATTTGAGGTTGCATTTTGCACAGTGATACATTAAATCATATGTCTTCACTATCAGTGTTACAACGATAATAATAATAATAAAAAAAAGGTGCACTTATGCCAGAAATAAATAACACAAGCGGGGAGAGGTCACTGTCTACTCAAACATCGCTGTATGTTCAGCTGTGCTCAGAAGCTACCCGGTTCATTTCCGCACAAATCTCAGACACACTCACCTGCTCTTCCCGTCTCAGCCAGGCACCCAGCTCTGGGACGGCTGCTTGGTTGTGAAGTTGCTGACTCCATTCATGTTGACCAGTGACTCAAAATTAAAATCCAGACCATCTGCATCCATCAGGTCATTCCTAATGATGGACTCCATGTCACACTCCAGGCTGCCACCGTTGAACATGTCCAGGTCCAGGTCTGTTGGGAAGCGGTCCTGACAGCCTCCGCTGCTGCTAACTGTGCCGTTCAGAAAGATCGAGGTGTCGATCTGCATGGAGGAGCTTCCGTTGCCGCCAATTGGTGACAGCAGGAGCTGTTGTTTGACGTTAGCCAAAGTGTTTGCCTCGTTGGCGAGGTTCAGGTCTCCGTTCAAAGACCTCAGGGTGCTCTGGTTGTGGTTGTTGGTTTGCAGCATCTCCCTGTGGCTTCCCTGAAGTCCACCAGTGGTCCCAAACGTCATAACAGGATCATTACGAACCATAACGTTTCGACGGGAGTTCTGAGAAATGATGGCAGCAGCACTGGCCTGCGACATCAATGGGTCGGACTGGGTCATCATGACATCACTATGATTGGGGCTGTCAGCGTTGAGAAGGTCTTGTAGTGTTGGGCTACCAAAGCGAGACATGCCAGTGGTGGAAAACGACGTTTGCTTATTCTCCTGGATGGTCTGCATGGGGGACGGACGCAGGGAGGAGCCTGGTGTGAACGGGCTAAAGATGGAGTTACTGTAACTATTACCACCTCCGTTAGTGGAGTTGTTGGAGGATGGAGACGAAGTGGAGGACGGTGACCCTATCCCGTTGGGTTTGGACACAAAACCAAAGCCTGAGGAACCATTTGGTATGGTCTGGCTGCAGGTGGTTGGTACCAGCTTGATGTTGTCCAGCAGATCATCCATCAGATCTTGTGTGAGTCCATCATTTAGGTTCATTGTATTCGCCAGATCTGCCAGACGGGGCAGCTCAGCAGGCGTTGGCTTCCCATTGGTCACGGTGCTTCCAGGAGACAAGGCCCCGCCGGGACTGGAGTAGATCATTTGCGAGACAGAAGGCTCATCGTCGGGCATCTCGTCCAGCTCAGCATTTGCCAAGATCGGTGAGAGGTGTTCGCTGACCGTGCTGGCGTTAGAGTTGGTTCGGGAGCGGAAGTCTGTCCAGGCATCCAGCTCTTCGCTGCTGCGTGACGTTGGGCTTCCCGGCCACTTGGAAGGACCCGACGGACTGTCTCCACCGGCCTCCCCCGCCGCAGCAGCCGCAGCCTGCAGGGCAGCCTTCTTCTTAGCAGCGGCACGGCCACGGGCAGACTTAGTGTACTTGTTGCTGTTGTCCATGGAGACGGCCCGGCGCCGTGGAGCCTTGCCTCCCTTTCCTCCCTCTGGGTTGATCATCCACCACGAACTCTTTCCCGTTCCCTCATTCTGGACACGGATGAAACGACTGTGGAGGGAGAGGTTGTGCCGGATGGAGTTCTGGAACGAAAAACAAAGAAAAAGACTTTATTAAGTAAAGTGGCAACTTTTTAATATGACTATAATCATTCAGATTGGCACGAGATCTCGTGACACTGAAACGGCAAGATATTTAGAGATGAAGTCTGCTTTGCAAATGGCTGTTCAGCTGCAGCCAGCAAGTGACTTCATCTGTTGAAACAAACATAAGCTATGATGAGCCTAAGATTGAAGGAGAGTGTTTTAAGTTTGACACCCTGCACCTGTATTTGAGACTCTTATTTTGAGGTTTAAATGGAACTAGTTATTGGATTTTTGCCACGTTGTCGAAAGAGTCGACTAACTAACAAAGACTCCTTGTACGGCTGCTCAAAAAAAACAACTTAGTTACTAAAACATCGGAGAAGAAGTCTCCGATGCTTAAATCATCTCTGGCAACCTTTTCGATAGCAGGCATAGAAAGGAAACAGTGACAGACTTTCAGGCAAGATAGAAACAACTTGTAAGCACAACGATAATCCCGCCACGAGCTAGCAGCTAACAACGCTACACATGTGTCTGGACTATTTAACAACTTTTTAAATCGTTTAACCTTCAACCCTGGTCTTCAGGACTCTGCATATTTTTTTTTTGTTTTTTTCCCCGCCTCCACACAGCTGATCTAAATAAATGGGTTATTACCAGGCCTCTGCAACCCTCGATGGCTGCTGAGCAGGTCATGCAATCAAGTGATTCAGGTGTGGTCGAGAAGAGACACGTCTAAAACCTGCAGGACGGTGGGTCCCGAGGGCCAGGGTTGAAGACCCCTGGTTTAGACCGCATTTGAAGATATTTGGGACAAAATCTAAAATTAATACTGTATCATTTCACCATCATTTGATGGTCTTTAAAGTTTGAGGTTATAAAACATTCATTCTGTTTGTGAAAACACAACAAGGGAGTCATTTCAATGCTTTATTTGGGTATTAGAGCCACCTTAGAATATATATATATATATATATATATATATAAATATATATATATATATATATATATATATATATATATATATATATATATATAGGTATATATGCCACATTATATAGACTAGTCAAACCTGTATACTGTAGTGTTCTTAGTAGATTCTTAATCCCACAAATAGTTAATTTGTCAAACCATTATCTCGTGTTCAGAAAAATATTGATGAAATCTCGTCTCATCTTGTGACCTGGATATAGGGTTACATCCCCCTTAAAAGTATTGATTCGTTTTCTTCAGTCTTTGTCCATATAACTTTTAATTAATAGCTCACTCTACGTTTAACGACACAGATCCATAAACGTCCCCCTCATGAATGCAATCAGCTCCTCGGCATGACTAGACGCACAAGCAAACCCAAAAAGCTTATTGTTTCGGTTGCCCGTCAAATATAGGCAAGCTCGCGCTCGTGTGGAGCGATGCACCGCGCTGCTGGCAGCATTGTTCCCGCCGGAGCATTGTGCTGTTGATGTAACAGAAAAGAGAGACTATAATTGAGTGTCTTGGATTATAAATGACACACACAAAGAGCTTCTGTTTGTAGGATCATGGGTGTTTGGGTTTGAGTTTCGGCTGATGTGCGCTGATAAACTATGATTTTCTTGTGGGAGCCCAGAAGCCTCATTGTGAAGGATGCGGTGCACGTGACAGACGTTGTTAATGATCAACAGTTTCATTCATGAGGTGCAGATGTATGGAAACATAAAATGCTTCTACTGTTGACGACGATTACACACGCAGTGTTCAGCAAGACATTTGTTCTTACTCTGCATTGATACTGTTGCAATTGGCCGTATTTTTTTCCTGCAGCAGTTTGAGAACCGTCTTTAGCTTTCCTGTCGGTGTTACTTTTAGCACTTCTTCAACATATCTAATAAAATTTCCATCAGTTGATGCGTTGAGCGCTTGTCAGCTCAAGGTAGCGCATTAAACAAGCTATTAAAAAATAATTAAAAACTGTAAACATATTACTTGCCACACATCGTGTCTTTTTTGTCTCTCTATTATTTTAGTCAATTGTGCAATGTTGCTTGTGTTTAATGATTGGCTTGGTTGTGGAGACTTATCAATAGGCTAATATGCATCAGCTGCATTTAAACAGGAAAATTAATCGTCAAAAATTGTCTTTTATCTCAGTGTTCCCATTTGTGCACAGGGCTTCCTAGACGTTTCCCAGGTCCAAATACCAGATATTTTCAGCTTTTATGTACAAAACCTGCAAAAACCAAAGACTGTTAGGAATGACGGACGGATGGATGGATGGATGGATGAAAAACTGAGGAATGAATAGATTTTGCGTGACGAATAAATGGCTCAATGAATGGATGTTGCCAGACAGATGAATGGATGAATTGACTGACTGATGGATAACAGACCAATGAACAAATAGATGCATGGATGGATAATGGATCATGAATGGATGGATGGGATGGGGGATAAAGTACAGAAATACAATACTCTGTTATGTTTATCTAGGCCTACCCATACTTTAATAAGAGTCCTGGCCTTTCCAGACCGTGTAAGAACCATTTATACTATTTACATTAGCAGAAGAAGTAGTTTTAGGTTCAGAGCAAATTAAGCGTCATATTAACACAAGCTCCTTTTAGGTAGTTTTTTTTTAAGGCTTAAAATTCCAGCTACATTTGATCTGATCTATTACACCCGAGCGCAGGTCCATCTGAGCAGCCCTTCCCTCACATGCAAACTCCCACACAAACACTTGCAACCATCTGGTTTCTGAGAAGAACCCAATACGTATAAGACTGGACAATTATGAAACAAAGCATGTGACTGCACAGCCAGGAACTCACAATTTCAACTAAGTGTTTCATAAATGTTTGTAGATGTGTCTTTAATCGCTTTTCTTAAATATCACAATCAACTCCAGGCCTCTTTGAATTCCTTCTCTTGAACCCGATCGCATTTTCTTTCCCGTCCCTCTCCCTCGCTTTCTGTTGTTTCACAAACACATAGCTCTTATGGGCCCTGAGGGATTCTGGGGCTATGCTGCATCCTCCCATATAAACAACCCAACCACCATCCACAACATGCAAGCCAGTTTTTTTTTTTTCTTCATGTCAGTTTGCTCCTTATGTATATTTCTATTCCTGAACACACAATCTGATTTCTGGGCTCAAACCAGGACAAGCCTGAGCTGTTTTCAAGCGTTTGTGGGAGTAGCAATGTTGTTTTCCATGAAGCGATCCCAACTTTCTAGGCAAGAGTTTATGAACGATTTGGTCTGGACTGTTTTCCGGTCAAAAGCGGTTCATTCAGAGTGTAGAGGGTTTGGGATTGGGTTACATGAATGCTACGCAGGCAAAAGGAAACTGAACTTCTGACTCTTTTTAGAGTAGCTGTCGCCAATGTTTTGTAACTCCAATGCATCTCATTCATCTTTGCAAACACTGCTCATTATTGTCAAATCCTTAAACTTGTGCATGAAATCATGAATGGCTCTGTGTGCCTGAATGCTCATTTCCCACGTGTGTGGGTGTCTATTTTGTGCGATGAGGTAAGCCAATGCGAAATACCTGGGGGACTAGTGTTTGTCCTCTGAAAGCATCTCTAGAGGAGCGATGCCAAGCTGCTTCATTACCAAACTTTTTAAAACACAAGCACACACGCACAGACACAAACTGTGACTAAATGTTTCCAGCAACAAGGAAGATGTAAACAGATGGGATATACTTTGCATATGGACAAACAGGGTGTGATTTTTGCTTTGCAAGCTTTCACCTGCAAACTTCTGACGGTTCATCAGTTCTTGGGGCTCGCTTCATTCTACATGCCCTTCATCCTCATTACTGTTTCTCCCCAACAAAGACACCGGTCTTATGTTTCTCCTTTTGACGTCGGGGGTTTCTTTGAAATGTCTAACAGCATGCGATGGAGTGGCGATAAAAAGAAACAGGAGTTTTATACCAGCGTGAACGGCGACGGTATAGAACAGGGGATCTGGTGAAAACTTAGAGCAAGAGTGACCGATTGGGAAAGAGGAGGTGAGAAAAGGATGATTGCAAGACGAAACGATGCAAAATAGCAGTACGTTGTCCCACATATAACACAAACCTTATGCTCATTACCCCTGATACACTACTTAAAGATTCACAACATGACATTCTTTCTTATTTCCTTGTCTTTCAATTAACAATCATGTTTATTTAGATAACTTTTCTACAATGCACACACAGAGTTGGGTTTAGTGTGCTCTTGGTACATTATAGTGTGAGCAGGGTACAGTATTTTTTTTACTACTCTAGCTCCTCTTGGGTATTCCCAAAGCCCATTAATAAAAACAGCACACTGAGGCAGCAGCTGATTCATAGCTTCCACTAAGCAACCACAGGAGCTAAATAACACACAAACACGGCTTACAGTGGAAACCTACTGGAACGGGTTTAGGAAAGGCCAAATAGCAATGATTAAATAATGATTTATACAGTATGTACTAGAATAAAATATCTCCAATGCATATTTTTACTGCAAAGTGCTAATTTTTCTTTTTTTTTTAGAACTTTGGTGTTTTATCAATTAGTTGCCTAGAAAACATATGAAAAAAATATCATTATTATTATTTATTGTTTTAAAAGTTTGTTTTATTTTAAATAAGTTTAGGTTCCTGGACATTTACATCCCCTCCAACCTCTCTTGGACTGCAAACACCTTCCACCTGATGAAGAAGATCTAGCATGGGTGGTGAGAACAGCGCAGGGGATTGTGGGATGCCGTCTGTAGGATCTAGACTCAATTTATGCAGAACGAGGCCTAAGAAGGTCCGGACACCTCTCCACTGATCCCACCCAGACAACGCGCTGTTCGCCCTTCTCCCATCAGGTAAACACTTCAGAAGCATCAAAGCCAAAACTAATACATTTAGAAACAGCTTCTTCCCAAGAGCTGTGAGGGCAATCGCCCCCTGATGGGAGACTGCAGTCCAACCCTTTAAAATCACCCTACTGTTACTAGGCCGTCATGCTTTACAATCATCTTAATGTTGTTGCCTATTTGCACACTATCACCTCAGAATATATAAATGCACATTGCTGTAAATGAAATCTCAAATCATTGTTCAATAAGCACCTTAATACCTCATTATCTGTTATCCGTGACTCTCCTGAACGCAAAAAATTGTTTAAACCCTTGTTCATTGCCTGTTCATATATATATATATATATATATATATATATATATATATATATATATATATATATATATATATATATATATATATATATATATATATATAAAATATTATATATTTTTTATATCTGTATATCTGTATGTTTATGTCTGTATGTGTGTGTTTATATATATATATATATATATATATATATATATATATATATATATAAACACACACACATACAGACACACACTTGCTTCTCTTTTGCTTCTTCAAAACCTGGGAGTTCAAAGTTTCCTGAAAGAGCTGAACTTGTTTTGTGAGATAGCCGTGTATGACTGTATGTGTGTCCACCAGCTGCAGGCTAAGCTCAGGAGAACAGAGGAGTTTTTGTCAGTCAGCAGCATGTGGGAACAATTAATCACTGTCAGCAACCACGCAAGGAATCCCTTTCCCTCGCTTTTTCTGTGTTCTCTGATTTTTATTAGAATGCGTAGTGAGCTCACATCTCCTATCATGTAAATCTTTCTTCGGAAAGGTCTTCAATAAAACGTTTCAAAAACGACTGTAAGACTTCAAGGAGAATTAAACCCATGTCTAAGGAAAGCTTGAGCCGTGAGCGTAATGAACCTCCTAAAGGTAATTCTCAGGCAGCGTCCCCTGATTGGTCCAGATGATTGTAAGTGCTCTTTCTAATTGGTTGTATCCATCCCAGCTCAAGCAGTGCTGATTGGTGGAGTGAAATTGGCTGATGTAGCCAGGCAGTACAGAAAAAGGGCGGGTATTCATGGTGTTGCATGTGTATTTCATCACCCAACTACAGCACATATCTGAACTCAAATATATGAACTGGGTCAGTTGCACTTCAGCAGGTTCCTTGTCCTCTGTGCAAAATGCTCATCAACCTCTACCTGAAGGGAACAGATGAAAAAATACCTGTATTCACTGAATAATATCACAAGAACACTAACAGCTCTTTCTTGGAATATCAATCGGTGTTATAAAGCCTAAGACAGGACCAGGTGAAAAAGGTTATAAAGTGCTTTAATCTTGCAGAACCAATCTTTTACATATCAGCCAAACCTCTTTTAGCTCTTTTTTCCCCCCGCTGCTGTGAAAAGGACATACCCTGTGGTCTGAGCCCTGTGGTGTACATAACCACACACAGGCACACTGTGCATGTGTCTGTGCTTGATCCTTGGCCAAACATAACCCCACTTTTTTCAGCCATTATGTAAACCAGCACTAATCTGAGTCTAATGTCAACAGCGACTGCTGCTGCTGCTGGGGTCAAGGGGGCATTTAATATAATTTGAGTTAAAATTTAACACGGGGGAGAGACAAATGACTGCGATAAAAAAAAAAATACGGTTTCTTAGAAATATCAAAGGTTCAGCAAATGGAGGGAGACAATCAACAAACAATCTAAAACATCAAAAATCTCCCATAAAGTAAGGATTCTGACTCGGAAAGTCTTGAAAAATCTGAAATTAGTGAGATTCAATATCTAATAAGAAAACCATATAGTTTAAATTGAAGGCATAAACTATTCATCGGCCCCGAGTCTTGTATCTTCTTAAACCAGCGGCACATATAGTACCCTGCAATACCTATTGATGAGCATGCTCCTTGAGCGTTTAAATGCGCAAAATGCAGAGAAATACCTTGCTCAAATTTGTTAGTGCCACAGCAATGACCATATCCCACTGCTTTTTGGGAATACAACAACAACACGCTTAATTTCTCCGCCGTCATTCCCGGTTGTGAGCTTGGATTTCAAGAACAAAAACTGAACAAAAACTGTCGGCGGTCTCAGGGAGCTGTTGTGTGGCCACATCATCTCAGGTACAGTCCGAAATAACGAGAAATTGTCCAGTATGTGAAAAAAAAAAAAAAATACAAAAATGTGTAGACTAAAAATTAACAAGTTAAATCCCTTAGCATCCGCGGTCGGCTGTTAGCATAATCATGGCCAGCGGCAGAGGTGTAGACAACACGCAGGTCTTTGACACGTATGAGCCGGGTTTATAAATAAACTGCATGGCTAGCCTGTGCTAACACTGCAGAGAGGGTAAGGTTATTTATACTATGACCCTGCACACACACACACACACACACACACTCAGAAAGTCACACAAACCGACACTGGGTCCAGGTTCCAGCTGCTTGGAGCTCTGGACTGCAGACAGAACATTCCATTCTCTTCAATCATGAGCGCCTTTTCCCAGCCAGCAGATTGGTGTCTCTCTCTCTCTCTCTTGCTCTCTCTCTCTTGCTCTCCCTCTAGCTTGTGTTTACGTGCATGGGCTGAATGGGGATCTAAAAGTTGCCATAGGGGATTCGGTTACACCTTCATCTGCTCATATTCCTGCAGCTTAATTTCTGTAAACATATTCAGATCTTAAAGGAAGCCCAGAAACCGTCAACAGTACTGGGCCTTATAAATCTGTACAAATCCACTGCCTCCTCCACCTATCTCTCTCTTCTCTCTGCCCGTCCTGCGGTTTCTGTGGACTCTGTTGTGTAAGGCCACATGCTCAAAGAACGCCTTGTACGCTCCTATATTTTCTCCAATAGGCTGCCCCAATGTGGGGGGAGTTGGCCACCAATCCCACATCTAACAGCCAATCATTGCAGATGACAGAAAAAAAAAAAAAATACCTGCTTGTCATGTTACCCTCGTATCGCTGACTGGGTCAGTGTGTTTTAGTCAGAGCGGGAGCATGTACACAGAGTAAATAAACATCAAGTGCAAAGGTGGGCTTGAGTTTTATTTTCAAACTTGTAATTGCATAACCATGGCTGCGTCCTTTTACAGATTCCTTCTTTTATATTTTTTAAATATTTTTGTCACTGGTAGGTTTCAGATCATCAAGCAAATCTTGATATCAGATAATAAGGACCCGAGTAAACACATAAAAAGCTTTCAAATCTTATTTACTAATGGGGCAATTGCTATTCAAGCCAACCTGCTGCTATAGCAAAAGATATTTGCTCCCCTTGTTAAATCAGAATTAAATGCAATAAATTCCAAATCTTTAAAAGCCGAGTTACATTTTATCCAACACACGTCAGCCCGGATTACTAACAGGTATGTAGAATAAAGGAGAACATGAAGCAGGCGACGCAATGTCAAAAAAGCAACATCATGCCCTGATTTAAAGAAATTCAAAACGAGATTAAAAATAGAGACATCGACATCTGTCAATCTGGAAAGGGCTACAAAGCAATTTCTAAGGTTTTGGAACTCCTAAAACTACAGTTTGAACTATTATCCACAGGTGGAGAAACATGAGGTGGTGGTGAGTTATTCCTGAAGTTACTCTAGAGCACACTGGCGACTCATCCAGGAGGTAAAAAAAAACAACCAAAAAAAAAAACCAGAACAATAACTACAGCACCTGAGGTCAAACTTGCCTCACTCAAGGTTTTCATGTTGTAATGAGACTAGGCAGAAATTGCATACATGGGTTCTAAAGCCAAAACCACTGCTGAACAACAACAACAAAAAACAAGCACAAAACACAAAGAGTTGTCTCCCATTTGCCAAACAATATATTGGTTATAGCCAAACCTTTTAGGAAAACATTGTGTGCAACTATTCTATTCGCAAATGGAAGTAAAGGCCGTTACTTTTTCATACAAACCCAAGTTGGATTTTATTAAAAAAAAGTAATAGTAATTTGAAAATAGCTTTTCTTAAATTTACTTAGTGTATTTTTGAGCCAGAAAATTGGATTGATGATATGAAGCGTTTGAAAGCAACTGATCTGTAAGAGGGTGAATACTTTTGCACAATACTATATCTACAAGTCAATGAAGAATACTCAAAATAATAATAGTAAAACTGTTGATGCTAGATTTTTCCTTATGTGGGAAATTAAAGTCCTAACTCACTCACTCTACAAAGGAGCATCATTACAGGGACATTATTTATCATTTCATCCAGCTACTGTCTTCCATTTATCCGAGATTGGGTCGCATAACATTTTTCATTACATAATTTGATAGAAGTGCCTGTCAGTTCCCTGAAAAACTACCATCATTACTGCTGTTATGCATCATTATTAAGAACTCTACCGCAGCCAACAGATTTGCATGTCATGAGTCAGCACAAAGCCGTCTTTTCAGTTTGATTTTCTGACGATTACGAAAGCAGTAATTTCCTCCATGTTAGCCGAGAGACGCATTAAAACAAATAAGTCTGTTAGCTTTGCACAGGTTATGTCGTTCAACCCAAAAAAGTGAAGCGCATCTTTTACGACCGATGGTTAGATACCTCTTGCAAAAAAAAAAATGACGAAATGTAAAGGTTTTTACCAAACGTAGTTGCCGATGGCTGAATGCCAATAAACTCAATCAATAAACTCTCCTGCATTACAGCTTAATTTCCGTCTACATATCTGATGGTCTCCAGCTACATTTCAGGCTCATTTCCCAAATGCATTGAATGTCACCTGCAGCAAACTGAGGAACAGGAATAGCAACAGTTGCTAACAGATAATCATGAATGATTCTGGCGTCCCCTCATCTCCCCTCCTCCAGTCACTCCTCCATGCTGTTTCTGTCATGCAGAGGTGTAATTAATCATGTAGGCAGGCATCCTGCTAGTCCTGATATTCCAAGAAGTCTTTTTTCCCTCTACTCGTTGTCTTTTTTGTGACTTTTAACGTCTTAGCTTTTTTCCCCCCACATGCAGTTTAATTTAAGGGCCTCATTTGTTACCTGAGCATAAGCTCAAATTCACAATAGTAGAATATTTTCATGGTAAGTGGTCCTGATTTTTGGCCACTTGTCTCCAAGGCTCCACCATTTCTTCTACTTAGTGGGTCATTTCCCCCCTTTGCCAACAGATACCTCAATCCAACTTTCGCATTGCTGCTTTGTCCCTCAGTACTAAACAAACCAGTTCATACCTATGTTCTTAAACCTTGGCATATAAGTAAAATAGTCATTGCAATAAAGTATTTCTATGAGTCAGGGATAAAGGGTAATACAAATAGAACCTTATCTTGCATATTATTGAACTGAATTGTAAAATTGTGTGTTGAAAACCTTCTCCTACACCTTTTTTTTTAAACTTAATGCGGATCTGATTTTCATTTGAGCTACCTGGTTCTGATGACATACAAAAGAGTCAGTCAAAATTAACTCTAAATTAACCATCTGCCAGTTTAGACATTATTTATTGGAGTTGTATAACTAGGCTTCCTTATAGTGGACTATGAGTAGAATTTGTAAAATTAGTTTGAAATTGTTGGTTGTCAAATCAAATAAAAAATAAAATAAAAATGTCACCACAGAGAGTCCAAATTGAAGTATGGTTACTATGCTTAAGCTACAGAAAAATTAAGTAAGTGTATCTTCTGTCAGACATAAGACACCAAAAATACTTGTGTGGGAGAGCCCCTTCACATATTTTGTTGCCCAAGCATCAGGGGGAATAGCTCAAGTTGTGACACCTTGGTCAGCACTGCATCTTCTCTGGCTTGTGTTCAATCTCCATGGTAACCAGGTTTTGTACAGGCTAACAGATGGTGGTAATTTTCCCTATGATCAGTACTGTTTCAGGATTTTACCCAGACATTTGCCACAACTTCAGGACGTAGGATTCACAACATCCCAACAACTTTTATTCTTGGTTCCTCGAGCAAGGTTCAGCTATTTTTCTATTAAAATGATAAAAAACAAACAGTAGTTTACTTTTTAAAGGTGTGGAGGCCTAATGTGTAACAGCCCTGTAGTTCTTCCCTGCAGATAAACACTAATGGCTGATTCTCATGGCAAGAGTTTAAAATTGTTGGCTTATTTTCAAAACCAGAGAGACCCCACATGATGATAAAAAAAATCGCAGCTATAACACAAACGAACATTCTGAGGTCAAGACTTTGGAGTTTGTGGACCAATTTTAACAGAGAGAAACATTACAAAAAGAAAAAGGCATTGATTAAGAGAGTTGAAACAGGAGCAAAGGCTCTACTTGCTATACTATGATTTGGCGGTGAGTTGTGCATTTTTATCTGTGTGTCCCTCCCCTCACTTTCTGACTGGCCCCATGACACATTCATCATGCAGCATGCACATTTATCCTTGGAGAACACCGCAAATGCTAGGATATCGGGCCAAGGCAATCCAACATGTTGAATATCCCCAATTTTAGGTCGGAGCAGTCCTGACGTCCTTCTGAGCAAATGAAGATCGGGACAAAAATTTGTTTTGTCTCGTGAAGTCTTTCCTGTCTTATGAAAAATGCCAAGGTGGGTGAATACTTTAGCAAGACCTGGTTTCTCCTTCCAAACTGATGGTGTATTGAAAACATGTGACTATCCAAATCTTTGTTTACATTTTAACCATTGATTAAACTGACTCCTTAAGAATGAGACTGTAAAATTAAACCACCTCTCCCATATTTATGAAAATTACACCGTGGAGTGAAGCGTCTTTGAAAAATAAATACTCTGTGCCAGGTGACCCTGCCTATCCCATGTGCACGTTTATCTGAATGGACAGTGGTTGGGCGTGGTGCGGCTCAAACTCTTTAAATTCACAAAAAATGAGCGGATTCTTGCAGAGTGCTCCTTTCTGACTCCTTTGCCAATCGGCTTTCGTCTCTTGCTGAAGAAACCGCCTTTTGTCTTTGCTGAGTGGTTTCTGTTGCTTGCATGCTTGTGTGCGTGTGTGCGTGTGTGTTTTTTTTTGTGTGTCTGTGTATGTTCTTGGCAGGCTCACTTGCTCCATAGCCTGAGGACACGGTGTCCTGGAACTGGGACTGATAAAACCCAGCAGGGATGTCCTGTGCCGTCCCAAAGCGACGAGTGAATGTTGTAATGAAGCCTTTTTGGTGAATGAGCACCGACCATGTGGAGGACGTGGACTGGATTCATTTCAGGATCAAAATCTCAGGAGCTTTTTTTCAACAGGGTTTTGATTTTCCAAGTCTCCAGTCCTCCTTACAGTTGTGTGAGTGTGTGCTTTTGACACTGACATCTGCTGCGTCTTTGAACCAATGTTTCCAAAACACACTCTGCTCATAAAACCTCAGGGCTGGACAGCAGTCATGCCCTCGGGACTTAGCTCGGGTGGCTTCCTATCTGTTGATGCCTGCAGTTTAATAACCTCTAAAACCTTCGATTCGCTGCTGAAGGTGAGCTAAGATCTCTCGTGGAGACAGCGTATGGTGATAATAGCATTACACATAAACATGTTGCCCAACTAAAAGAGTTAGCAAACAAAAGTCCAGTCGCTCGGATCTGGTCGCGTGCCAATTTTTGCTCACACGCGTGTCAAGTTCTGGTGCAACAGTGGACTTCACATCTGGTGAAAGTTAATGTTGGGGCACCACTTGCTATTCGGGGGGCTCTTGACGCTCCTGATGCTAAAAACAGATACAGTGCGCACACCAGATTATGATCCACCACTGTACCGGTTTTACAGGTTACACTGTCAGGCTTTGAACTATAAAAAAGACAATTCATGGTGTGGCTTATTGAGATTAAGATTCCTAAGAACTATCAGGCTGTTGCTCTGAAAGCTAATAAAGGTGCATGGCCTTGCAAAAATATTAAGGCCTTTCATTTTTTTTTACATTGTGTCACAAATTTTTGGTTTTTCTTATTTGCAAAATTATAAGCAGATGTCTTCCCACAAAACTCTCAAAGACATTAAGGCCTGGGCCTTGACTGGGCAAATGCATTACAAATACGCTTTGATCTAAACACTTTGCATTGTCTTTATATTGAAATGTGATATACAAATACATTTGCCTTGCCTAAACCTTTCTATTGTAGCTCTGGCTGTATGTTTAGAGCTGTTCTGCTGAAAGGTGAACCTCTACTTCAGTCTTAAATCTTTTGCAGCTTTTAAGAGGTTTTCTACAAGGGCCGTCCTGTATTTAGCGCCTTTCGATCTCCCCACCAATGATGAAAGGCATACCCATAGCTTGATGCTGCCACTAATTGTGTTTCCTGTGTGTACCAAAAAATTTATTTAGCATGAATATTCATTTCCGCTCTGAGTATAGTCATGGTATGAAGCTAGATAAGATAGTTATTTGCCCAAACTGAGGACTGAGGAGCAATGGAAAGGAACCAAAGTGGTTAGGATGACAGAAAATATTCCTTTGGTGACCTCAGAACGCATCAGTATCATCATCGGCTTGAGAGCTTGACCCCTGTCTACTTTCCTTTAATGTTTGGGTAACGTGGGAACAAAGTTGAAATAAAGTGAGTAATTTCCACTGAGACCGATTATGAAGGGACTTATAAGTGGCGTATGTTATGTTAGCCGTCTTAGTCAACCTAATGTAGCCATCATCCCAGCACTAGAAAAAAAAAAAAAAAAACATTTCTGTCTGAGTGCATGAGTTTCTCTCTGCTCCTGTGCCTCGTCCTTTGCTGATGTCAGCACTTGCAGGCCGGTCGACTATCTGCCTGCACAACAGCTGAGCAGCTGGAGAGAGGGAAGGATAAACAAACCGAAGGTCTTTGACATGCATTTGCTCGTGCACAGTATCCTTTGTTTTGAGTAAGCGTTCCATGTGTGTTTTAGCACAAAGAGGAGATTCTAACCTCTGCTAACACACATGTAAGGCTCTCCCCCCCGCCCGCTGCCCCCAAGCAACAGTGAACTTCTCTTAAACCCCTACAGGCTGAACCCTCATGAGGAGACACGTGACTTCCTGTTTCAAGACCAAAGGAAGGAAAGCAGCAGCTTGCCTCAGCTCTATGATGTTCTTCTCTAATTTTGACCTGAATGCGGGCATTTCTGCAAATGCAAGCTGCAATTAAGGGGGTGATCATAAAAACCATGCAAACACAAAAAAAAAACATCTGAAATGATCGAGATAAGAAAAAAATAATTTTCTCTTGTTTCGACTCACACAGCTGTAAACTATGATTCCCCCTCCTCTCACAGCCCTCCCTCCTCTTCTCTTGCGATTGCCTCGGTTCCTTCAAAACCAAAGTCAAAGGATCCTTTGAAGTCCTGGTGACTGGAGCCCAGCTT
This sequence comes from Fundulus heteroclitus, assembly GCF_011125445.2. Taxonomy (NCBI): domain Eukaryota; kingdom Metazoa; phylum Chordata; class Actinopteri; order Cyprinodontiformes; family Fundulidae; genus Fundulus; species Fundulus heteroclitus. The sequence goes on along the minus strand of NC_046375.1, from coordinate 10,343,779 downwards.
TTGTTCTGTGACCCGCTGACCCACTTTGCTGGACTGTTTAAGTTTGTGTGTGTGTGTGTGTGTGTGTGTGTGTGTGTCAAACACTATAGCTGGATGCGCACTGTGTGTGCATTGTACGGCTTTGGACGTGTGCGTACGTGACAGGCAAACACGAGGCTTACCCAGGTCTATTTCTGTGGGTGAAGCGCGCTTTTCTTAAGCTCATTAATCACTGCTGAAGGAGATGATGATGCCAAACGCGATGCTGCCCCATCAGCTCAAATCTGCATATCCAACTCGTCCTTTGTGAAGTGCGTTTAAGCGTGCATGTTTCTATCGATGATGGAAACGCTCAAAGTTTGAGTTCTGATTCTTTCTTTTTTAATAGCAGTTAAGTTTATTTGTAAGTGTTAAGTTGCAGGATGTATTAAACAATACAAATAAAAAGTATTAAATCAGCTGAAGCGACTGAAACTAAACCCCTGCTGTTATCTGTGTTTGTGGTTTGCTGAAACAGGACATGAACTCTAAACAGAGACTGTAACCCACAGCTACTGCAAAGTCGGCGGAGCGGCACATACCAGACTTTTTTTGTGAAGGTTCTTCTCCCTATTTTGACCCATTTTCTTTAAATCTGCACAACTTTTAAATCTTTTTTAATGTTTAGGATCAAATCTAGACTTCTCTGCATGTTATCTCGTTTAAAAGCAAAAAGTTAATGGCAGACTGTTAAAATTCTGACTAGTATGAAAACCTTAAAAAAAATGCTTTTTTGCAAAAGGACCCGCTAATTCTTTCCCTGGTTCTTGTACTATTCTTTCTTTGCCATGAGGAACGCACACCCAACAAATCATTACCACTTCCGAGTAAGATTTTCCTTTCCTGTAGTGATTTAAACTCATAATTTGTCTTCATACTCTGGACAGTATTGTTGTTTTTACTATGCCTGGGTTTATCCAACCACCGCGCTCTTTGATGTGAACTTCATTCCCATGGTGCCTCTGGAGGAATTTCATTAGCAGAGTCCGAGCATACTGTATATTATTATATTGTTATAAGTCTCATTATTCATTTTGAGGGACATGAACTTAAACATCCCACTCCTATGGGGGGTTACTGCGGGATCCAAATATTGGCATCTTTGCACCCAGTTACCCCGAAGCAGAGAGGGTTCAACGGGTTCACTAGGGGCCCTTCTCCCACCTCTTTGTCCTGGCTCTCTGAGGCCCTCACAGCTTAAACTCCACGCTCCAAACATGACAATACACACACTAACATACTTAGTGCGGCTCAAAAATCAGACTGGAAATTCTCACATCCGCTACCATGTCGGTCACATCCAAAATGACACACAAAAGGAGGTGAATGGGATCATTTAAGAGGTTGACTCAGTGCCTTGGATGATACAGCTTTTTACTTTTTTTTTTTAGCACGTTAAAACCTCAAGCTTCAACATATTTATTGAGATTTTATGTGACCAACACAAAGCTTTATCCCAAACTCAGGTCTTTTACAGTCTCTTACTGGTTTTCATCCAGTGTAAGTGGTCTTCAAATGTGTTCCTACGTGTCCAAATGTGCTGACAAAAGTTTAAGAAAAGTTGAATCCTAAAAAAAAAAAAGAACATTGTTTTGCCAAAATGTAGAATTTTGGTTGAATCTAATCAATTAGAGGACCTTCTTCCATGCTGTCTCCTTCGTGGCATCAGACAAAGCAGGAATGGCGGGAACTTTCTTCAACAGATTCTCCCACCTGAGCTGTGGGTGTCTGCAGCTCCTCCAGAGTAACCATAGTCTTACTGGCTGCTTCTACTGATTATTGCTCTCCTTTGCTTCAGCGGTCAGTTTAGGTAGATGGCTACATGCATATTATTCTAAAATTAGAGCTTAAACAGTGTTTTATGAAAGGTCCAAAGCTTGGGATATTGTTTTAAAACTAATTGGTTGTCAGAGTAAAGGGGGACTAAATACTAATTCGGGCACACTTTTCAGATTACTGTGTGAACAAAAAAGAAGTTAAATCCTGAGTCATTTTCCCTTTCGCTTAAAGATTATGCACTATTTTGTGTTGGTCGATTACAAAATCTCAACCGAATATATTGAAGTCTGAGGTTGTAATGTGAAAATCTTTGTAACTGATGTGCAACAGAGAACAGGTAAAACTGCTAAAGCCTGTGGACCTGAACGTAAACCGACATTATCCCTGGCTTGTATAAGAATAAATAATGATAGTTTAAAGAGAGAAGCAATGTGACGAGAGAAATCCTCCTCCTACTCCTCATGTTTTCCATCTATTTAGCCGCCACCAGGACCTCCCCACCCCCCACCCCCTTTCAGCTACGTCTTGTCTGTTCTCTTTCTGATGCTCCATCATACCCAGTTCCTATAATTTTCTATCACGCCCCATTCCTTTTTTCTCCCCTCTCTGAAAGGTCCTTTTTAAGTCAAACGTCGACACAAAAGCTGCATGGTGGCACTCTCTGGCTGCAGGCCATAGCTCTATATTCTGGCTTCTTCTCCCTATTTATACTGGTGAGCATCAATCACTCAATCCACCCTTCCCTCTCCCAACGTCTCCTTCCATGTCTTTATGTTATTCCTCCAATACTTTTCTTTCTTCGGCGAGGCAGAAAGGGTAAAAAGTGCTCAAACGTTCGCTTTCGAAACAAACAAGCACATGTTCGCACTGCGGGGTGACAGAGCTGAGTGCTTCTGAAAGGGGCGTGTCAGATAATCTTTTGGAGCTCATGAGAGAAGCCCTTGTAGAATATGGAGTCGGGGGGGAAGAAGAAGGAAAAAAAGAGAAACGAGAGAGGAGAAAAAAAAAAGCGTTGACCGGCTTTTGAGCTGTACAGGCCTTTTCTGAAAGGATCAACGCCACACCTTCCACACACTGGTAAAAAGAAATCCACACATGCTCACACATCACATGGATCTCTGTGTGAATCCATAACCAAAAGAAAAAAGAAAAAAAAAAAGAGTGCTAAAAACCCCTTAACACTGACTGATCGAGCTTTCATCCAAATGTTCTTAGTTTTAAAAGCCTTGCTGCTGAATCCTAGTCTTGCAGCGAGTCCACATAGAGTGGGATACAATTAACAGACATGTTATAAAGTATAAAGATGGAAGAAAATGAGGGTAATGGTAGATCAGTCAAAAAAAAAGATCAGCAGCTTGTGTATGTAGTATTAGGTGCCTGAGGTGTACCATCACTTTTACCCTATTTAAGTAACATATAGACCTCCCCTAGACTCTATATGGTGAGGCACGTGCTGTTGAAATGGCAGAAACGAGCAGCTAAAATAGGGAAGTGTTGGGTTTGCATTGATTGGTTGCTGTCCTGCTTGAAACTGTGTCCCGTCATCTGCATTAATGGGCCATGAGTAGGCACGTCCACGTTTGTGAGTGTGCGTTTAGGCACATGCAGAATCGGTTGTTTGTAGCTTATTTTTTCCCAGAGTAAATCTCCCGTCTGGTGTGCTACTGCGCTCTAAGTGGGTCAGCGTCTCGATGAGTAAGAGGGGTAAAGTCAGGCTAAAGTCAGTCATTGTGTCTGTGTGTGTGTGTGTGTGTGCGTTCTTGTACTTGCAGCTGAGCGAGAATTTTATTTGCTCATTTTACAAGTAAAGTGAGGACTTTGATGTAAAGTGAGGACCTTTTTTTTTTTTTTTTTTTCCTGGCCAAGTTAGGTTTATGACTAAGGTGTCAATTAGGTTTAGGTTAGGTAGTTGTATGGAAGTCAAGGCACAGTGCTCACTTTGTATTTTGAACAAGGTTGCATATGTGCGTGTGGATGGGTTAGAGTCACACGTGGGGAAGTTCCTCTTGCAACTGGAGGGTTGCCGGTTCGATCCTCGCTCTGACCGTCTCAGTCGTGTCTTTTGGGCAAGACACTTCACCCGAATTGCCCACTGGCGGTGGTCAGAGGGTCCGGCGGCGCCGCTGTATGGCAGCCTCGCCTCTGCCCCAGAGCAGCTGTGGCTACTAACAAAGCTCACCACCGTCAGGGTGTGAATGCGTGTGTGAATGGGTGAATGACTGACTGTAGTGTGAAGCGCTTTGGGGTCGTTGGACTAGTTAAAGTGCTGTACATATACTAGCTGTTTTACCAAGTAGACACAAATAAGAAAACAACCAAAGCAAGAAATAAAGGGCAGGGAGACATGCTGGAATGTGCTTGACTTTGTGTGAGTTGAGCTGCGTTCATGCTGCTATGGGTTCTAGTGTACTCTACGGTGGGTTCCTAAAAAAAGAAAACTTATTTAGAAAAAAAAAAAAGGGGGTGAGATGTGCAGAAAGAGACAGCCGCATGAGAGGAGGGAGGACTGCAGAGAACACAGACTGCTGCGAGGCACTTTTAATGTGAAGTATGCAGACAGACATGGGTGCAGAGGGAGTAGTAAAGTGAAGTGTACAGGACTTTATTTTGTCTGCTTTTCACAGTCTGCTTGTCTAGGTTAGACTGCTGTGGGCGACGCCCAGGGAGCACCACTTACCGTGGGTGCACCAGTGTGTGTATTGCTGGGTGTATGTGGGAGTACTTGGGGGTAGAGCAAACAATGTAGAAGAATCTGGGTTAGCGTGAATTATTCACCGGTAGACCCGAGCATCGAAGCGCCGGGCTGGCTTCTCCTAGGGCGATGCACTCACTTTAAAAGCTCGAATAGGACACGTGAGGCAGCTGTGGTAAGACTGCCATGCATATCTAAGGCTCTGCTGTGCCCACACAGTCACAACTTGACAGATGAGATCACTAAACCATCCCAAATCTAAAGCGGTTTGCTAGACAGTGAGGTCTAGCACAAGCTGGGTATTTCGACACACCAAGAGGATAAGACTGTATCTAGTCTATACAGCAGCGACTGTTTTGTCATGTTATAACCACAAAATTCAATGTACTTTATTTAGGTTTTATGTGGTAGACCAACACAAAATTATATGTCTTTGAAGTAAACATGTGTAGTACCCCTAAACTTAAAATAAATATAGCTTTTTGGGGAGCTGCAGAGATCGACAACTCAGGTGGAAGAACCTCTCAACAGGCCAACGATTAACCACGATCTCCGCTAATCTTGTTTTATAGAAGACTGGTAAGTTGGTAATGCCAAAATAAATCATGTTTAATTTTTTTAAAGAAGATATCTGGAGCTAAATGCAGGACAAGACTGGAGTTGAGCTTCAATTTGCAGCAGAAGTGTGACCCTTGAGGGCCAAACTACGATCGGCCAGACTAAGTTAGGCTATCTTGGAAAGAAGAATAGGCCAATTTTTCATCCTATAGTTGTGCAAAGCTAGTAGTAAGTTATGCCTAAACACATTCAGCTATAATTGCAGCGGAAGGTGGATCTGGGAAGTATTGACTCGGGGGAGCGAGACCTTTTTCACATTTTTATTTGTAAAATGAACTGAAAACCATGGATCCTTTGTCACAACTACACACCACTTTGTGTTTGTTCAGTATATTGAATCCAAAAACAATATTTTAAGTTTGTGGTTGTAATGTGATAAAAGGAAAAGCTCATGATGTATGAGCTTTTATCAGTTACACTCCCAGATGCTCACTGCTTACCTTTATTCCATCTCTTGCATTATTTAAGCGAAGGGAATATAGTGTATGCTTCTATAATTATAAGATGGTTTATCCCTGACTGCTTCATGAGCGTTCAAGGGTTGACGAAGGCACTGCACTATTGCACTGCCGAGTGCAACAGGGCGCCCAGATCTTTACCCATCCCCTTCCCCCTCCTACGTTCCTGTACCCTCTTCCTTTTCGTCGCGTCTTCGACTTCCCCTGCTTGTTTTTAAGCTCGCTCTGCCTCTCGTCTGTGCCCTCGAGTCTGGGTTTGAAATTTGGAGCATGGCCAATTAACACAACAGCCGGTTCGCCAAAACCAAGTCTGTGGAGGAGGGGAACAGAGAGCGAGAAAGGCAGCTACACACTGACCTACATACACTTCCACCCAGCTGATTGAGTCCTATGTCGAAGCCTGCGGCCAATCGCAAGTGGGGGTGGAGTGCGAGCCAGCCAATGGCGTCAGCCGCTCTTCTATGATGTCTTTTACTGTCTCCATACAGTTTTCAATGATCCTAAAGCAGCAGAGAGAGCAAGCGAGGAGAAGAATAGAGGCAGGTTGAGCTTGACAGACGAGAGACAGAAAATGAGCAAAAGAAAGAGACGAAAGAAGAGAAGATGAGACTGAGAGAAGAGAACTGATGGACTCTCGTCTTTTGGCGATGCAGCTGCGGACAAATAAATGCTAATACTGCCTAATGGGATTGGATTAGAGATCCAAATTTGTCAATCCCCATCTAAGACTAAATCCATAAAATTACCTTCTAAAAAGGATCAATTCCACAAACTCTAAGGGTTATACACAACATTCATGCATAAACCTGCAGTTATAGACTCACTCATCAGATCAGAGGCAAACCCTCTTAATTTCATAACGAAAGCCAACTCTGTCCTAGGATGCCCTTCTCTAAGCGGGAACAAACTCTAACAAAAAAGATAATCACTTTTGGACAATGTCTCCGCGTGGCATGAAGCTGTTGCAGAACTGGAGAGCTCCTTGAGCGGAAGACTGCTGCATCCTAGGTGCACTAAGCAGCGTTATCGCAGATCCTTCCAGCTGGTGTCCTTCCAACAAACTCAATGAGTTTCCATCCTTGCTGTGTTTTGAATTTTTTTTAATTGTTGCAAACAGTATTTAGTTGTTTTTACGCACAAATGTGCAAAAACATTTTTTTGTTAAATCAGCCTACATAGTCTACATTTCCTTAAATCCGAGTACACCGTTCTTAATAACTGACAGTAATACTTTTCTTATATTGTAAAATTGCCCTTACTGTAAAGTTATTATTATTTTGTTATATATTTTACCTTTGTATGCATCTGCTTGCTTCAATTTGCTTTTCACTTTGCTGCTGGTGGACTTGAATTTCCCCAAAGTGGGACAATAAAGGATTTTTCTATTTGATTCAATTAGTCAATTATTCTAGCTGTATTAGACAGGAACTTTTAGCTCACGTGTCCCTAAATGTTGGGGGGAAATGCACATCTGTGAAGACTTTGTCCAAGATGTTCTGTAGTGTTTGCACCTAGTGATACAAATGCCAATAGACACAATGAGCATATAAACGCAGCCTGTAGAGGTACAGCGATAACTAAAGTGCGCACACACCCTTTTGAAAGCTTGACACCACCGCGGGGAGGATGAGGGCATCCCTGGCAACAAGCGAAATGGAAAGTTCAACCTGCAGCCAACTAACACCAGGCGCTAAAAAGGGCTTATGTAAGCATCTAAGGCTCTACAGCATACAACAGATAATCCTTTTCTATTTCTATTCTTTCTCCTTAATATTACTGTACCCTTTGTGAAACTGTTCTGCAGTTACAGCAGAAAAAAAAGGGAAGAAAAACACGAGCAAGAAAATAAAAAAGCTCAGAAAAGCTAAGTGAAAAAGGAAAGAAAAAAACCCAGAGGGGAAGTAGGAAGACACAGCAAGGCACTGTGAGGCACACTAACCCATATTCCAGAGACAAAGCCTTTTACAGCTCCCACAAAAGAAGAAAACGTTTCGTTAATAGTTGTTTACGCTTGCTCTTTTTAAAAACTGGACAGATTAAACTAAATAACGCACAAATTTACTCAAGTGGTCATATAAAAATCGATTTTTGACCAATGCCGTATATTTTGCAGATGAAAATCAAACTCTCCATGCAACCTACCAAGGCGAATGTAAGCTTAGTTTAGCAACCCTACTGTCTCACTGCTGCAATATTACAGCGCTCACATGGGGAGAAAGAGGCTTGCTGCGCATCGTTGCTATATCTAGTAGGGTTTCATGTCTTCTGTCAAATTTGATGCATCCCAACCCTTCATTTCATTCGCCCCATTTAATTTTTTTGCATGATAGTAAAGGGGAAATTTAAGTGAATCCAAAAATATTTTCACACAGATGTTGACATTTTAGAGGACATTTTGGAATTGAGGGATTTCCTCATTTCACTTATAGCTTATAAAACCGAGAGGCCGAAATGGACTTCTAAAGTCTTTTAACGACCCCAGTTTTGAAAGTGTTATACCGTCTAGGGGAAAAAAGGATATTTTATTATTCTTTAAATTGTTTGAGGGTCTTTTCACACACAAGCCAGTGATTATTTATATGGGAAATGAAGGCAGGAGATGGTGCCGCTGCTAATAATCTACCTGTGTGCAACAAATACTGAGAAGGGAACATGTAAAGCAGTCATAGTTACTGTCTGGTGTGAAAATGGAGATAGGTAAATATTAAAGCTGTTTAGTTGAATGGTATTTGACCGAGTTTCACTCTGTCTTGTTTTTCTATTAGCTTGTTACTCTGATCGTGTTTCATTGTCAATATGTTTAAAGCAAGAGGATCATTGGAGGTGCACCACACCCCACCCCTCCTTTTCCTGTGTACTGTACAGAATGTTTGACTTAACCACCTAATGTTAACCTGAAATCATTGTAAAATGTCATAAAATAGCATTCACATAAAAGGCTACGATGTTGCTGAGACTGAACTTGTTTTAAGGCGGTATGGTCTCTGCAGCTCCTGGACTAACCGTGAGTAGGAACCAACAAATCAGGATTTCTACAGAATAAAAAGAGTTAGCCACTGCATATGACATATTGAATGCCTGTCACCATTTAAACCCTGAGCGATCCCTTTAATGGAAACGTCTGCAGCCTGATAAAACCAACATACTGGTAGCCTGATTCCTAACAAAGACAACCTTTACGTGAGTCGAGTAAAAAAAAAAAAACTACGTTATTTTAACCTTTGAGAAAGTACGTTTAAAAATCAATTAGAAAGCCTTAAATTACAGCAATGATAACATCAAACGCCTGTCCAGGCAGACCTTAATGCTGTATTTCATGGTATGTTTTAGCAAGGCATGGTGAACCTAGAAAAAAATGGATATGGACCAAACCTACATCTTGGGTCTTAAGCCTATTCACTCCTCTTTTTCATGCTCTTACAAATTTTTTCATTTGTTTTGGACAGATGACGACGAGAAATGAGAAGCGAATGTGTGACTGATATTGATTTAGTCATTCCCATTCTGTCGTTCTTCTTTAGCCGCGATTTTCAGTCCACCTGGTCCCACGTACTGATGCATCCCACACTGAGCGACGAGGGCAAAATGCACATGTACCAATGGGTGTAAGACATTTTGTTTCCTTCTGAGGCATAAGGGTTAAAAAATGTCAACAAAAGTTGAAATGTTCTTGCTGCGACTCATTTTGTTTGGTTGTACCTGTTTTTTTTTTTTTTTAGCAGAAGAGAAAAACACCACAGCCGTCAAAGGAAACCAAATCAGAAATCTTCACAACTGTCCACGAGTCTGCCATCCCACAGATAGCAACAGTCTTACAAGGCGCACAGTGTCAGGCTCCCTTGACTTCAGCCAGATCACGAGCTCCAGCACTGTACGTCCCCCATCCCCCAGAAGAGGGAAAAAATAAGAAGGAGGACATGGAGGACGAGAAACGCAGAAGGCGAGGGGCCCAGTTTCTTCTTCACGACTCTTGCTCTCTTTGGAGTAACTCGTCACGGTGGCCTGAAGGCCTCCAACAAAAAGAAAAAAAGTGTGTGCGCGCCAAAAATGAGAGGATTTCTCGGGGTGGGGGGGAGTGGGAGTGGGGGGCATTTACAACAACAGCTGAGGCAAGGGCTTTCCTCCGCATTCCCCCAGTTGGTTTGCTCGTCGTACAGTAGTACAGACTCACGTGGTTGTATGCTCAGAGTGAGGACAAAGCCCTCACTTTATGAGGCCTCCTACACATTCAGCAGCTTGGGGCAGAACATGGAAATTAGACAAGGACTGTGGTGAATGTCTAACTGACTGGGCTGCCGTCGAGGTTCTACGCGTTTGCATGTGTATAATAAATGGCGAATGCCGGTTTTCAGTCGTGTTTCTGTCTTTTCTTGGTTAGCAGCTGACTTAAATCATTTGATGGGCAAATGGTGGGTGATAGCAAAAGCATGTATCTAAAAAAAAATATATATCTTAGTAATACTCAGTAATGCTGAGGGAAAGCCAGAGCTGAGCGTGTGTCAAACCGAAAAAGCAACGAGTTTGAGTAGAGAGCAGTGTCCGATGTTGCTTGGGGCTTTGGAGCAATTTCATGCCCCCATAAGCAATGAAACACACACTCACAGGTCTGAATATTCCTCCTGCCTAGTTACCCAAATCAGATTAAAAAAGCAAGCTTGAGGGGACGGGGAGATAAAGGGTGTGCTAGAGGTACATAATTGAAGAAGAAACCTACACTGATTAGGTATGGCTCAGTTACCGGTATCAAGGTATGAAAAGTACATTTTTTTTTTAAAGTTACAGTTTCAAAGCTGTTAGCATTTTTCATTATTAGCCCTCCTACTATTTCAAGACCTCTAGTGCTCCCCTTTTCCCACCTGTTGCTACACACTGTTGGACAGCTGGCTGAAAGAAGGCTAGTTATCATGCTGTTATAATCTTCTAGCAGCTCAGGCTGACCCCTGACGCTTTGTAAATCATCCTGGTTTTAACTGTAAATGGAAGAGGCCACGCCCGCCTGTTGTAACTCAGCTTGAGGAGTCTCCAGGAAAGATTCAAATTTATCTGCTTTTCAAAAGACAAAAAAAACATAAACAAAGACAGAAGTTGCTTGTGTGGAAAGGTCAGCTGAATACAATCAGAAAGTCCACTGCATTTAATGACTAACCCTCCTGGGGGAGGATGCATGTAGTGCAAGCGCAAACGTGAGCAGCAGATTTACATGTTATTTAGTTTTACCACCTTCAGATTCTGCATGCGTGCACGTTTATTCATTGTTAGGTAAAGGTATGCCAAATGAGCCATCACAAACTCCAACAATGAAAGCACAGGGTGTACATTACATTATCTCATTGACTTGGGTTCATGACCCAAGCCAAGCTTTCAACGACTCAAAGACAATAGCCTTGGCACAGATTAGTGCGCCGGTCGCCCTTGTTTCCACATTGGATATACGTCCTCTGTCTCCACTGTACCACCAATGACTCAGAGCATCAAATGCAACGCAATTTCAGCGGTTAAGGTGGAAGAGGTTCCCTGCAATCAGGTCAGTAGCTGAGATCCCACAGAAACCGTTGCCTCTCTGTCCGTTTGTTAAGTTCTGATCTTTCCCGCTGTCAGCTAAACGTAGATGTATCCCTACACACAACACCCACATCCCATTTCACTGACTCCACAAATTTTTCCTTTTAAGGCTGAAGGTGAGCCTTCAAAGAGTTGCATTCCTTTACAGGATTCTTCAGTCAGCCCTTAAGCTTTTCACCCATTTCCCAAACCAATGAAGTCATTCAAAAAGGACTTGGCCAACGGCCACGTCGACTTTGTGCACCGTCAGCATGTAGGTGCCTTTTTTTTTTATTAGATCGACCCATATCTTTAACTGCCGAGTTGTGTGTATCTGCTGTGGCTTATCAAGCCGGTGCCTCCTCCACTCTCCATAATAAAGTCCAGGTGTACAAACAAAAAAGTTTACTTAGGCCTCATAACTGATAACAGACAAAGCAAGAGGATGAAAGAAGGCTTCTCAGAGTCACAGTGACCTCCTAATGCCAGCAACCTGTCATCTCAGGAAAAAAAAAAAAAAAAAAAAAGCAAAGGAATTGTGCAATAACTTTTGCCAGACAACATTTTTATTTGGCTTTCGGACAAAAACCCTGCACAGTGCTGCCGATATGACACGAATACCAACTCTGAGGTGATGTTTCCAGGTTTAGCTAAATCAGTTCCAGGTATTTTAGTTACTTTAGCTCATATTTCCAACTGCAAAACTTTAAAAAAAAGTTATTTTGCTCTACTCGTGGAATAAAAAAAAAACAAAACCCAGAGCATAGTCACACTGGTGCAACAGTGTTTATGTTGCTGTTCATCAAGATGCAGCTGGTGGAGTTACTGGAAGTGCCTCCAGATAGACGGAGGCTGGAACTAATTCTGCACAAATATGCAAATAAACTACAGCGGCGGGAATGGATGCATAAAAACTAATGCCATTAACTGGTTAAGGCACCAGGCAATAGTACCTCTAGAATGTTGCAATTTTTTAAAACCACAAACTAAAATGCATTTTATTGGGATACCAACACAAAAGTAGTTTAGAACTGTGAAGTGGGGGGAAAAAATCAACATGTGGTTTGAATTTGTTTTCAAAATAACAAATATATTTAAAGGGTGGCTTACATTTACAATGAACCCTCATTTATTTGGATACCCCAAAAGAGACCAAATTTTTTTTTTTTACTTTAAACTAACTTCATATCACCCTGAAAACATCATCTTAACTGTAAGAGATGGTGGCGGCAGCATTATGCTGTGGGAATGCAGGGAGAGAGAAGCTCGTCAGCGGTGATGGGAAGATGCAGGGACCTGTTAGAAGATCCCAAAAACTTAAGAAAAGCGGGAGAAACACCCTAAACATGCAGACAGGAAATATCCGTGGCTCTCCAACCCTCATGATTAGGCTTGGGCTATTTTGCAAATCAGAATAAGGAAATATTCACTCTTTAAATATGTGAAGCTATAGAAACCATATTCATAAGAACAGCAGCTGAAACGGCAGCAAAAGGTAGTTTTACAAATTACTGTCTTGACTCAAGGGTGCAGAAAAGATATGCAAGCCAAACGTTTCAACTTTTTATTTGTATACATTTTCTCGTTTTATTTCCACTTCACAACTATGCATTACTTTGTGTTCATCTACCACATCAAACCCCAATCAAACACAATGAAGTTTGTGGTTGTAGCGTGAGTTTTGTAAGGCGCTGTGTAAATAGATGCTGATTTATCCCACCATAAAACCCTCCAGACTCCACATGTGCAGTTGTTTGCCGTGATACGGAACAGAAGGCGACGTATTTTGAGAGCTTGCGCAAGAAAACATCGCAATTTTGCTGGTGTTTGAGGTTTTCTGGAAACATAAAACAGTCATGTTTGACTGGCGACTGGGCACGGGACCTTAAAACAAATAATCTATCCAATAAATTCAGAGAAATCAGACGTGAAACATGGAAACTGCAGGAAACCATATGAAAATAACCATGACTAAACCATTCACCATTTTAACTCCCAGTGCCTCAAAACATGTGGATTGCAGCTTTTAAAAGGGTGACTTAGGGAGGGGGGGGGAAAGAAAAAAAGTCTAATTGAAATTCTATCCGTTGCGTGTGTCTCTCTCCACCCGCTCAATCAACCTCACACGCAAGCAGGCGATGAAAAAAAACAGAAAGAAGACATTTTAATGTTTGTGAAAACTATAAATTACTCAAAACAAACAGAATGAACTTTTTCTTTTTCCTTTTGGTGTTGCTGTGAAAACCGTTTTAACCGGCTCAGATGCAGATGCAATCACCGCGTGAGCAGACAACCTCAACTGCTGCCACCAGCCCGGGTCTTTTCTTTTTCGGCGTCCAAACAATGGGTCGCCTTCATCCCGCAGTGACTTGCCTCACCACAAAACAAAACACGCGCAAAACAAAAACCTCTGCAGTCACGGGCCTGTAGCCAGGACTTCATGAAGCGAGGGATTAGTCCTGGAAGGTTGACGGGAAGCCGGGCTTGAGGGCACCGCTTTTATCTGAGGCTCGAGCGCACGCGGTCGTGTTGAGGGGCTAATCACCATAGGAAAAATTATGGGAGCTATTATCCAGGAAGAAGCAAAAAACAGAATTCTCTCATTCAAATGATGCGTGGACCGACACGGGACGCTGGAGTCCGAGTGTGTGCATGAGCAAGGCAACGCATCTGAAGCCGTGCGAGCTCATAACAGACGCCAACGCGCTTTGCATGTGTGCCTCTGACCTATAGGATTTCACAGAGACAAGAGAATCCTGTGTGTCCACTCAGGAACCCGGGGAGCTGAACAGGTGGCTTGCGGGATGACTTTTCGATGGCACTCATTCTTTGCTTAGCAAATCTGGGAGTGCCGTTTCTGCGGTTGGAGAGTTTACACTCCCACGATCGAGCTTACTGAACATCCAAAGTGGACAAAAAATGTCTGGATAGTAATTTTGATGAATACTTTCACAGACTTCTGAATAGTAATAATGTAATGGGGCAAAACAATGAATAACATGACATATATTGTTTTATTATTCCTCTATCAAAATAAAAAAATACTCGGTGTAGTAACACTTTCTTTCCTCTTTTGAAACAACTTATGATGGACACTGTACTGGACCATCGTGTCTAAATATTTTTCTTTAAATGTATTTTTTTCCACAGAGCCACACTTTCTTTCACTCTTTTGAAGTGGTGCCATCATGGTCAAATCCAAAGGCTAACTTTGAAAGCCCTCTAAAAAGCCTGCAGAATAATTGGTCAAGACCACTTCAAAAGATGACCAAAAAAAAGAAAGAAATCTGGCTTTTGGAAACACAATCTAAACAAATTGGTCATTGGTTGGTTGCTGGTACCGAGGTCCTAAAAGGTTCTGGTTTTAAAAACACAAAACAATCATTCTTAACCCTTCCTACAGCTTAAAGTCCTTTTTTTTTATGACATTCCAGAGACGGTGTTATTAATGTTCTTCAGTTTTATGGAGAATACTATAACACAAAGCTGTCTTTGTTGTAAGCAGAACTCTCTTGCTTACAACAAAGACTAATTTACCAGTTTTGAAAAAAATTGGGAAAAAATACAGGATCTCTATCCAAACATAATCTTAATTAATTAACCACATAATAAATGACATTTAATTATATTAATAGCTTTAGATACTTGTATTACTTTACAGGAGCAGAATGGTCAACAAATAGTATAAAATTCTGCACTGCACATACTTGACTCTGCTCAATATTTTTACAAGTAGGTAAGTATCAAGAATAACAACAAATAAATGCCACGTATCCGTAATCTATGGTTTCTAAACTGCTTAAATTCATCATATCGTTCTTGTGGCTAAAGTCTTTCAGTGAGATACCAAAGAAAGTGCTCAGACAGGCCAAATGGAGCACAGAGTAAAGACGTGCTGCCCCTCCCCTACCTGTTGCTGGGAACTACCGGTCAGCTGGCTGAAGAAGGGCTAACATACGTTTCCATAGCTTTCTTCAAGGACTATTTCTGCTATTTGGAATTATTATGACTATTTCTTGCCTTTTTGGTTAAGATACAAGTTTGAAACCATCCTTTATGTCCAAGGCGGACTGCAGGCTGGCTATCCCGGCAGCTGGTTTAAACTACAACTCTGGAAACTTTTCAATTTTCCCACACACAGGCAAAACGCAATCTATAAGCGATTTGCCTATTTAAATAAGCCCTAGATCGGGAAGTACCTGTTCTATTTCTGTATGTGGTTATGAAAATAAATACATCACCATACAATAACATCACCACCATGGGTAGAGACTGCGAGACAACCCATCATACCTATGAGAAGATTCGTACTGGAAGTCGATGGACACTTTTTTTTTTTTTTTTAAACACACCACTGCACATACAAAGTTGGATGTAGCTCAGTTTAGCTGCAACTGCTGCTTCCAAAATGATTAATCTAATGTAATCTGGTTTTAATCTGCTGTCATGAATCCCGACTAACTCCGACTGAGAAGAAGAGGGCATGATTGGACTGAGGGGGAGGTGGCAGCTGAAAATGGAGGAGGGTGCAGGGAAAGCAACTGATGTTAGATCTAAACATAAGAGAATCATAAAAAGAGGTTATGGGGTGGGGTGGGGGGTGGGGGGGCTTCTCTTTCATGTGAGCAACACATTACTTTAACTACCACTTCTCCTCAGGCAGAGATCTTTAATTGTGGTCAAATAAATGTTAAATTGGAATAGTAGCTGAGTTTGTCCTTTGCGGACCCACAAGGCCAACAGCAGGAGTGGACCAATTAAAGCTCAAACTTGATCCCGAGATCAGAACTTAACAGAAGTGTACCAAAGCCTACTGCAAAGAAACTAAAAGTGACCTACTAAAACTACTGCAACCTATAAAAGTACAGCAAAGGGATGGCTCTCATGCCGAAAGGAGACGATCACAGAAGAGAAGGCAGAGGTGACAGGGCCTCACTTCAGCAATGTGGTTATCAGGGAAACGGAGAAGCCGGGCCAGAACTGGAGGTATGTGCAGGCTGATCTGCGTGAGTTGATACGCAAAGCGAGACGAGTTCACAGGGTCGATCTGTTATCAGCTGTCGACCAAACCGCAGCCTATCCCCCAACCTGGCCGACAAGTAATCAGGCAAAAAGACTGTAAAAAACATCACCATATCCTGACTACACATGTATCCACGTGTAAGTATGGACACAAGTAAATGTCCTTTGTCAAAAATGTTCCTTTCACATCATTCGAACTCACTGATAATTTGCTAGATAAGTTAAAAAAATCTAGGTATTCGGCCTATTTTTACATTTTATTTTTGCTTACATTTGGATTTTGTGATGAAAATTCCAATAAGGCTTTTGCATATGGGGTAAATGTTTAATTCTTGGTTTTTGTTTTTAACCTTAAACCGAGCAATCAGTGTGCTGCGGTCAAGCATGGACAGAAAAATGTAACCCATGTTCGAAGCCCTCTGCCCTCGGCACAGATGTCACCATAGACATCATAATAGGTAGACGCCCCATTGACTGGCACTGCCTGTTGGAGCTGACGTTTCAGAGCGGCCGCCATCTTGGATGGGTCTCTCACGCGTTCCCAGCGCATTTATTTGTACTGAGGAAGCTGTTTGCGCGATTTCACACGGTTTGGTTTGTTACAACTGGTAGAGATGTGACGATACAGGGCACTGTCACACATAAAAATCCTGTTTTCATGCTGAAATACGTTGTTTTGTGCTCTTTAACAAAGACAGACATACGGTATGGCATATCAATACATAAATAAATATGTGCTTTCATACTGAAATAGGCCTACTTTGTTTTATGCTATTAAACAAAGATAGACAGTAGTGCATATTATTAAATATGAACATACATCTGTACTTTCATGCTGAAATACTTTGTTTTAGACTGGGAAGTATTACATATTAATAAAATGTTTAAATGAATACAGGTTATATTTTAACAAAGAAACAAGTTTGAGTGGTCTTTTAAATTTGTTTCACTCTCTCTCACACACATATTCAATCCTGAGACTTCTGTACGCACCAACAATAACTTCTTCACATTTGCGTTCTGTGCAGACACACGTGCATACAGAGTTTTTTTTTTTTAAACGTGGAAAAATATTTCCAGTGTCTTACACTACCCTGCTTGCAATTATGACTGGACCTTAAGGCCCTTGATAAGGAAATGTTTTGCAAAGCTTACTGCATGTGCTGTAACTCCAGGGTACTTAATTTGACAACGTGATCAGCTTTAGTTTGTGAAATACAGAGATAACAAATTAATAAGCAGGAAATTATGGTCCATTGGTGGGTTTCGGCTATTTTCTCACCAAATACAAACTCATTTTCAGAACCAATCTCAGTCCAAAATTGTGACCTGCACCGCGTGTTCTACTTTGAGTGGTTATCAGCGGTTATTGCAGCCATAAACTGCAACAAAATATGGGCAAAGTTGGTTCCCAAGCTAGCCTAAATTAAGAGAGACCCAACCAATATGGCGGCGACGCAAGACGCGCTCCAGCGTGTAACGAGGCGTCTACGTATATAATGCCTATAGTCGTCACAGGTTAGAGTACCAACCTGGAGACCTTTGCCGCATGTCATTCCTCTTCCTGTCACACCCACTTCTGTCTGGGAACTGTCAAATAAAACCACTGGAGCCACAAAATTTGAAAAGCTAACTTTCTAATTTTTCTAATTTTCTTTTCTATTTTTGGTTGTAATAGACTAACATAGACATCTAATTTATTTTCAGTTTTATTGTATTATTCCCTCAGGATTAAAATCCCTTTAAAACTATAATTTCTTCATGGTTTTCGTCAAATATGCCATTAGTGCATATTTTTTGTCTAAGGGAGCCAGAGATACAAACTTCTTTAGAAAGGTTATCATGGGTTGTTGCTTTATGAGGCGGTACAGTGCACACCCTAAATACAGAGGCTATAGTCCTTAATGGGTTCAATTCCCAAACCCAAATAAAATGGAGTATTTAATCCCTGAAAGACTACTCCATGTTACAGAAAAATTATACTGATGCATAATATTTCTATACCAATCTTTATAAGAGAGTTTTTAGTGGCGGCGCACAGATTAAAGGAACCCCCAAGGTTTAAATCTGTTCCAAGTTATTCTTTTTTAACTGAGCAAACTTGGCTTTGCTGGAGACGTGTAATTACTGGTTTTATTTTAATTTATTACGACAGTCACACAGACACTGAGTCTTCCAGCAATATGTCTACGGCGTAGGTCTTCATTTATGCTAAAGTTACTGCTCATACTAAGTTATAGGCTTTGTAAAGGGGGAAAAAAATACTATGTTTATTTATCTTTTTTCTAGGAAGGTCAAAGTTTGGGGTCACCTCTAGAGCAAGCTTGGAGCAGAAAGGAATGCAAGCCATGCTTTCAAGGAAACAGCAGAACATCTAATCCCGGTTGCTAAGCCAAAAGCAAACCACTGCTCTCATTTTCGCAACATGTTAAACATATACTGTACGTTCTTTCCCTTCAGCCTATTTTAGTTAAAACTCCGTTTGGTTTCAGCCTCTGATAACATTTTTGCAGCTTCAGTCGTGCACTTTGCCTCAGTTATCTGCGTGGAACAAGCCGTCCGTGCAGAAACTGTTAGATGAGATGGGTGTAATCGGACGACGCACGAATATGCTGAGGGTGTTTTGATAGCAACATGAAAAAAAAGAAAAAAAAAAGATGGTGATTCAACAGGTTCTCGTAAGAACAAATAAACATGAATATTAATCGAACTGCAAGTCAGAGATCGTCCTTTTGCAGAATGATTCCATGTTAATACATATGATCAAAATGTCTTCTATAAGTCTAAAACCTTTATGTGTTTTTTTTAAAAAAAGGCTCTGACTTACCCATATTTGTCTAATTTTACATTCACAGTTAATGCATACAAAGCAAACTTCTAAATAAAACCCAGCCCCCATTTTGGATACAAGATGCAATCAGTGAGTTTGACACAAATGTTTGTATTTAGATGTTATCAATGATGAGGCATGTGCAGGCGGCTCCTTTAACACACGCAGACCTCCACTGAAAGCACAATACACAGTAAATGCTGTCTGCAACCAGCTGCTACAGTACATTATCAATTCCTGCAACCTATTGTATTATGGAGGCTTTCAAAAAAAAAAAAAAACACAGTGCAAAAAGAGAAGCATTTGAGGGATACTCCCCAGCTGTAATTCTTTGTAATGAGTCGAGATTTATCTCCTTTCATTAGAGCACAGAAGAGATTTTAAGAGTCGTGCAAAGGCGAGCTGCACGTGGAGCTGCCTGTTTTTTTACCCACAACAGTGTTTTACATCCAGACAAATGAGGGAGCTGGCAGGAAAATAATGAGGGATGGCGTGAGAGAGACAGGGAAAAACAAGACCGAAGGAGAGGCAGCCTCGGCAAGAGTGAGTGGGGGTACGCCTTTGGCCAAGAACTGGGCTCTTAAACATTAATACAGTGATCTGAATTCATCCCGAGAGCGCTGAATAATTAAGGAGAGTCTGTGAGAAGAACAGACCGTGCAGAGGGTTATGTGGGTGGCAGAGATGCCAAAAAGAAAGGGGGAAAAAAAATACAGGACATTTATGTTTTTCTTTCTTTTTTTCCCCTCCTCCTTTCTTGTCCAGCTTTGACAATCATTTGTACTTTGGCGAACAAAAACACTTTTCAAAGCTGCACACAAAAACATTTGGTGAGTGGAAACGAAACCAATGCAGCTCTGATCGCTTATGTATCACTAACGTTCACATTGGACATATTTTAGGCGGCGCCTATTGGTGAGCTTTTGTGGAACAGCTGCTGAAAATTACAATAGCCGGGGCACTAATGAAAGGGGTCAAAGGCTGGACAGATTGAGTCTAAACACAAAGCACAGCACTCAGAAGTGAAGGTACAGCATTCTTCCTCTTAGGCATGGACTTATCAAGATATACCAAGGTCTTAAAAATTTTCAGTAATACCAAGCCTAGGATTTAAGTCCCAGGAAATATCTGATTGACCAAAAGTTTTTCTAGCTGTATAGGACGTAGAGCAGTGAAACACTGCCGCTCCCCCACCTGTTGTTGCCCACTGCCGACCAGCTGGCTCAAAGAAAGCTTCTAGACTTTTCCCTTAATTACAAGAGGGCCAATTTCAGCCTTTTCTAAACAGTTACAACTGAGGGCTCACCAACGGACCAGATAGCCTCATTAGTAGCTAATACCTGCTTTTTATACTAGGTTTACACTACAAAAGAAAGAGCTCAAATAATTTTTGCTAAAGCTTATGCATTGGAATAAAGAAACTACAACAACTATACGGTGTATATCCAAGGTTCTCAAACTGCTTTGCTGTACCTCAAGAATAAGCGTTGCCCACTATTTTTTCCCCCACTAGAACATGGATCTATAAATGACACTAAGACCAAAGTAACTTAACTACGTTGGCAAAAGTACTCACCCATCCCAATCCACAGGCATATAAAACTATAAGTACTATAAAATACTGTGTTCACAATTAGAGTGGAGGGTGCAAAGCAGGCCAACATCACTGTCTGACCTTACATATGGTCTTCAGGAACAATTATTAAAAAAAGGAAATCCCATATGTCCAGATACACCACCTAAAACATAGTTTTGCCGGCTTTTCATCTTTAAATGCGATGACGACAGCAATTAGCCGTAATTGCATAGACCCACATTAAAGAAGGAAGAAAGATAATGGAGTGCTGGTCATCTAGTATGTTTGGAAGATTTTCTGAATTGTCCATCCATCTGGTTTTCTTTACTTACACTCTGACAATTTTTTATTTTTTTTTTAAATATCATAAACACACTCCTAAGCCCTTTGAAAAGTCTTCCAAGAAGAGAAGAAGCTGTTGTAGCCGCATAGGGTGAGCC
Source organism: Fundulus heteroclitus (assembly GCF_011125445.2). Classification (NCBI taxonomy): domain Eukaryota; kingdom Metazoa; phylum Chordata; class Actinopteri; order Cyprinodontiformes; family Fundulidae; genus Fundulus; species Fundulus heteroclitus. The sequence continues at coordinate 10,322,805 of NC_046375.1, read as the reverse complement.
AAGATGATATTACATCATACGAACTGAATAAAGAATGGGATGTCACTCAAGTTCGTGTGTGTGTGTGTGTGTGTGTGTGTGTGTGTGTGGAAACACACGAGCAAATACTTTTGGCACCATCGTGTTTATTCCAGTTTCAGTCAGATAACCTGTGGGATCTGGTTAATTTTTGCACTCTGTGACAAGCTAACCACCATTAGCAGCCCAAGCCACAGGCTGTGTATTTCTTTGCACTTTATGTATTATGTTCACTAAGAGAGGTGAAAGTACTATGTATTAAAAATTAAATATAACGTGGCCGATGTGGAAAGCAGCACTTGTAATCCTCTGTAGCTATAGAACTGGTGCTGGCTATAAGAACTTTGAAAGCCACTAGTATAGCTTGCATCTTTAAAGATAATTGTAATAATCAATATATTCTCTTATTTTAGCAACAGTAGGTATAATTGCTGCTTTGAGATAAAAGCAATTACATGTTTCCTGTACATTTTGCTTTTAAAAGTTTTGTGTGATTACACTAAATGTATTATTTAACAAAAGGCTATCATGCCATCAGAATCTACTTTCTATCGACTTTGACCGATCATGTAGGTTTAAACTACCAGCTTTTAGATGGCGTTCTAAGAGGAAGATTCAGATCCATGCACTTTGATTATAAAGGAGAAGTTCCAGAAACTTGAATGCCACAATGTACCCCATAAACACTTAGAAAGTAATGGTTTCCACGTGTCATTTTGGACTATAAAACGTATTACCCACCGGTAAATCTAACTAGAAAAAAGTTTCCCTCCTCAACAACCAGCAAAAAAAACCCCAAACCTTTGACTTAAAATAGAACTAGAACAGAACCCGTCTGGAGCAGGTGGGTTCACGCAAATCATCACCCCTGAAAAAACACTCCTCCGTTGGGAATCGCAGCCAGAGGGAGGTTGTAAGACACCAGTTTAGAGCAGAGCTTGTTAATTTGCCCCTCCACACCCAACATTCGGTTCTCATCCCCTTCCTCCCGCCTCATCTTTTACAGTCTTCATGTGCCCATGTGTACACCATGTTCCTCCCTCCCTACCCTCTGTGACTCCCTTCTCTCCACTATTTATTGCCTTTTTGGTTGATCTCCTCCAACTTGGCTCTGGGCCAGATCTGAAAGGGTTTCTGATTGCGCTCGATACGCACACCTGCATACGCATATAGTCAACCCCCTCTTTCCCTTTTCTCTGTCCCCTAGCTAATCTTTTTTGGAATTTCTTTAGTAGTAAAGGAATTTCCTCTCTAGCCGATCGTCTCATGTTGATCACAGCGCTTACATTTAAAATCCAGTCTTTACCAGCCTTGAATTATCCTGTGGATTACACAGTGGCAGATCATTTCAGTTAAATAGAATGCAATTTTCTTTCCCTTTTCTAAGGATTTAAATTTTTAAAAAAGAAGGCCGTGGTTTTGGCATGGTATCTGATGAATATTATGTTCCTAGAGAATGTTGTTTTTCATACTCCTCAAGAAACAGTCAGATGTGGTGGATAGTGTGAAGAGTAGGTTGATTATTTTCCTTTCTCCAAATCTAACCTGGCCAGCCAGATTGATGCTGGGTCTGTCTCAAGTCAGGGGTTGCCACGTTCTGAAGACGTATTTGTAGTCCGATAACGTCACAGCGCGGCGACAAAGGCCCAATTCACGAATCCTTCAAAAGCCGGGCATACACTGTACAAGTTTTTGCCCTTTTCGGGCCGATTGTTCAGTCGTGCGAGCATTTTTTGGATCGGGCCATGTGACATGGAGTCAAACTATGGAGGAGCATGTTTCATTCTAGTCAGCCTCATATTTAACAGCCAGCATCGACACTTCTGCCTTTTTCTTCTTCTACTGTTGACATTTGGCTTCCGGGAAGGCGAGTTCGAGTAGCGCCCTCTATCTACGGGGCTGAGTCCGACGTGTGGTTTTGGAACGTACAGTGTGAGCAGTGTTGGTTGCATCAGAGCGTCGGGCCGCACAGTGTAAGAACAGATATCGTGAGCAGTAAACTTCTAAACCCTGCGGTTTAGTCGTACAGTTTGAGCTGTATCTGAGTACAACGATTGAAAATATCGTACAGTGTATGCCCGGCTTAAGACTCCTTCAAATGTGTCCGACCAATGTGTCCGTCTTTCCACCCGATTTGAAGGATGGGTCCGGTGTACCCATGTAGACCGGGTTCTCCGAAGGATGCAGTCCCTGAATTGGGACAGTGGAGCACTTGCCGTCCTGCACATTATCAATCTAAGACTGCTCCCATCGAGTCCGTTTGGGGAAAGGCGGGACATTCAGCAAAACTCTCCGAGCTGATTGGGCGAAGCGACACCTAACGCCTGCCTACCAAAGGTTGGTATTAGCCGACCATGGTATCAAATTAAAACGTGAGCAGCAGACGTCATTAGAAGATAAGTCAGTCAAGGCACTTTTTTGTGTTCTTCTTTCAAAAGATGAATGCGTCCTCCTGCGCAACCATGTTTGTTTTGGGATCCCCTGTGGGCTCGGCAGCTCTTGCTTTCATCACAGCTGGTATATCCCGCCTTAAACCACAACACTGCAACGTGATTGGCCCGAACCGTTTTTGGTTCGGACACCGACGACGGAAGCTGGAGCGGCACAAGAAGTATCCTCGTGAATTTATCTTGCAAGCAAGGTCAGAGTTGTGTCAACAGTTGCAGGGAAAAGAAAACAAAAAATGCCTCCTCTTGATGCTAAAATCTACCTGTTTCAGTCTAAAGGTTCTTAAGGATGTCTGTAATCTACAGGGGAAGAAAACACTAATGAGCGCAACTATTTTCAGAGCCACGCAGACCCTAACAATCATGAACTTGGTGATAAGACAGAACATGACCAGACAGAAGAGCTATAAACAGAACGTCTGTGCATGTCTGAGCGGGAACGCATCGACTGTACTCCAGGGTTAAACACACACACACACACACACACACACACGCACACACAACTGTACGATATGTACCACTTGTGCTAAAATCTGTTTACCTTAAGTGTGACATAACTAGGTCTTGGCCTGCAGTGGTTGGCCACAGAGAGCCTGTTACAGCACGATTAAGTAACACTAAAGCATGAGGTCTGCTGCAGTCAGGAGGAATCCCACGCTCCCTCGTGGACGCATGCACCAACCACTGCACACGAATCCAGACAGGTGCTCCTAATCTCTTTTTATGAAAGCACTCTGTGTTTTATGTGTTAGTTTAATGAGTAGCTTGTAAAGGATTCTGCAATTTCTCCTACAGCGGAGTTCAGCAGATCAAAACTCTTTGCACGACAGCGACTATCTTTTAAAACTTGCTGGCTGACTTAGTTTCTGAGAGGGCAAAAAGATTTCACAGGATTCCAAGACAAGTGGAACTTTCATACAATTTCACACTTCATTCTTCTGCTTTTTAAGTTGGTCTTTAAGTATAAATACAAGGGATTCTCCATAGATTAATGACACCCAGCTTAACAGTGACTTTAAATATTGAACCAGCAAAGATCAGGCTGAAATAAAGGAAGATGGAGGGATGGAACTTTAAATCACAAGGAATAAAGTCGGTAAATACAACTATTTCCTTATACTTTTCTGACCTGTAAACATTTCAGTGAAATTACAGACTTTCCCAGACCCGTTTTCAGATCAAATTCCCATTGCAATCTTTTATTTTTGCCCCCAGTCTTGGCTGCAGCTAAAAATACCTGAACCATCCAACATCAGACCTCTCACCTGTTGAAAGACAAGCAGCCAGAACAAGAACAACACCAAGAATAAAAACTGCAGACCCCGCGATCTGAGGAGCTCATTACAAAGTAAATAAAGATATACAGTGCTTCTCTTGTTCAGCACACTTTGTTCCCCATTGTGTAACAGCAAGGGAGTGACCAAACTGTACGCTTCTATTTGAAGCATATCCAATTGCTGCCTTAAGGTGATAAAAGTGTTATGGATGGCGGTCTTAACCTACTTCTGGCTTGGGCCGATGGCTAACTGACTGATATGAAGGAGGATGACGTTGTTGTGATCCTGCCACAGAGAACCCAGGCGGATTACCAGGATTTGTTCGGCAAATCTCTTCAACAAAGGTGCCCCGGCTGGCTGCGTGAAACTGTGGGCGTTCAAACCCAGGTCTGCACAGAGGTGAGACTTCAAAGTGGCCAGAAGTGAAAATCGGGGGCTTTGAGGTATGCATTTCCCTTTTGCTGCGGGTTCGACAGAGCCTGTCCTGAAAAGAGTCCCGAGAAAAGTTCCCGAGCTGCGATCTCCGGCTGTGATTTACAGACGGGCCACGAGTAACACTATACCACTGACAGCTTGGCCTTCATGCCCCAAATTCCTGGAGTAACAAGCCTGCATGTTGACAGTGAACCTGGCCTTGACTTGGGGGGGGGGGGGGGGGCTACACCCGTAACCTTCTTTGCTTTTCACTGGGGCATATCACATAACCAAACCTGAGAAGGCTTTACAAAATATGCCTGAGGGCCCCCGCGACACCATGGGATGAGACTCTTGGTTTATGACGGGTGCTTATCCCGCTCTCTGACTAAACTACACTTCTGCATCTTTTTTTTCCTTCTCTTCTCTTTTTTGCGGGGGGTCCGCATGTTGTTCGATGTTCAGATCAACTGCTTTGGCCTAAACCTAAGGACAGCCTGTAGTTATGCAATTCCCTCATGCTGGTATCAGCAGGCTTGCCAGTCACCTACCTGGCCCATAGGAGGCCGATAGCTCGCTGCCAAGGTTTACATAACAAATGGGAAACAGACCAAAGCCTGTGTCCTTACAGATGCATGACGGAAAGTTAACTTTTATAACACAAACAACAGAGCCGTAATGTGATTCCAACAAAAACAATTAAATAATCCCCATACTCAAACCGCACATAAAGAAAAGGGGCTTTTAGAGTTCACATTTTTTTCTTCCTTCTTCTTCCACGCAGCTTTTCCTGATAAATCATTTTGTTTACACTCGGCTTTTCTTGGACCATTAATAGATTAGCTGCTGTTCAGGAGCAGACTTACGTAACTGTATCATTGTGCGAGCATCTTAAAACCAGATTGCAACACTCCAATTAGGCCACCGTGTTTCCACACAAACCGGTTAGAACGTTTGTTTCCCCCAGCGGGAGCCCTTAAAGTAAGATCAGGTATACCAAACACTATTACAGCATGCAGCTCAAGGATTAAGAGAGTCATTTTACAAAACCTTTGAAATGTGTCTTGGTTTTATTTTTTTTGCCCAAGTTATTCAAATTATGAGATAGGTATCTTCATTTAAGTGATAAGTGATACCAACTGAAATCTGGCTTTGATGTTGGCTAATTTGTCCTTCTTGACTGGTTGATTTCTCTGTATTTAGTGTGAAAATGAGGTATAATCAGAGCCAGCACAAGAGCTTATCAAAATAGGCAGCTTTTTATGGCCAAGAAAACGTACACAAGTCAAAAAGCTGATATTTTCTGTACAAATGAAAAAATAGAATAGCAACAAAAACGTACTTAAATAACTGAAACTTGTAGAATATCTACACTTAATGCACACATAAATTATTTTATTATGGCTTGCAGCTAATAATAACCTGTTACTCTGAAAACCTAAATTTGTTATAGGATCAATTTTAGTACAGAAACGTACAATTCTGATCCTGTTATGGGTCCATACAATCATTGGGCACAATGCTGACCTGGCAGTTGTTCACCAGAAGGTCAGAGACGCTTTACTCAATGAGGTTGAGTCACAAAAGGTCATTGCTAAAGAGGTTTGTTGGTCACGGAGCGCTTACAGCCATACATTTCAACGGAAGGTTGAGTGGAAGGAAAAACTGCTCGAGCAAAATCGACAAACACAGCCTTGGGAGGATTGTGAAGCAAACTCAGTGCATCTTTCCAGAACATTTTAGCGGACTTCATGCTTCACTCTGCAGGGAAGCTTTAATGAGAATCTGATTTCAGTTTCCAGCAGGTCTTGGCATCTCTATACGCGGCCAAGTAGCAGGTTTAAGACCATGGCATCACTCTAATTAATTAGCCCAAAAATGTGCCTGATCTAATCCTAATCATCATAGCGAAACAATGGCATGTCATCAAGAAGAAGATTGGGAAAATGTTATTTAATATTCTCATTTCCTGAGAAATTTATTTCGGAGTCTCGTCGCTGTACGCCATTATCCTCAACATTAGCAGAAATCAATGCCTAAAATATAATTTGGTTGTAATAGAAGTCTTTACTAAATATTTCCCAGTTTCCATGATATTGCGCATTATTAGGATACACCTAATGAATAAATCCCGGAATATAGATGACATAATGGGAATAGTGAGTGGCGGTAATTGATAGTAGTTGGAAGGCCCCTCGAAATTAAAATCTGACTTGGAGCCCCTACAGCCTTGGACTGGCTCTGAGTGTAATGAGAGACATATTTTTCAAATACATGCTCGTAAAACCTGAACAGGGATGTCATAATTGGGTGCGTGTGACTGTCTGCTTGTGCGTCAGCACATCAGAGGGTTCACAACAAACCACATGCTTTTTGTTTTTGTTTTGGTGGAGGAAGGAGGGGTACCGGGTGGGCGCAGGAATGGCTCTTACCTTCCATCCTGCAGAGCTGTTGCTGTCGCCTTTGTCTTTAAAGTAGGGGATGGTTCTCACCATCCAGTCATAAATCTGGGACAGAGTCAGTCGCTTCTCTGGTGAGCTCTCGATGGCTTTGGTGATCAGGTCCGCGTAGGACAGGTTCCCCCAGGCGTTGCGGCGGGACGATGCCTTCCTCGGGGTCTGCGCTGCAGCCAAGCCGCTGGGAGTCAAGGCGCCTGAGGTGGCCGTCGGCGAGTGCGTGGAGAGCGGGGAGCCTCCGCTGTCCTGGCCGGGGGAGGGGAACGGACCGTCGGTAGCGGGGCTGTTGCTGTTCTGGTCCTCCGCGGCCGCAGCGGAGCCGTTGACAGTGGTGGCCGTGGGGGTTGCGCTGTCCTCCTCGTCGTCCTCCTCCTCGGGGATGATATCCGCCTCGGTGCTCTCCGGTTTCTCCGCGCCGGAGTCCGGTCGCGGCAGCGGCCAGGTGCAAGACCGGGGCCGCTTCTGGGGCTCAAAGTCCGGGTCAATGACCACGTCCAAGTCCGGGAGCGCGTCGGCAAGCGGAGCCTCGGCCATTATCTCCGGCTCCAGACGCAATCTGGTCCCTGCTGACTGCTGATAAAGTTATAAGTGAAGAGACGGAGAGCTGTCAAAGTCGCGTCCCATGAATGCGCGCTCCCGTCCTTTTGTTGCTATTCAAGCCCAGAAGTCTCAGCAGAGCAGAAATACGCTCAGAGATGAACGCCTGTTGAAAATAGAAAGGAACAGACTCGGGTCAAGTTTAAAAAACAAACAAAAACAATACAACAAACATCGAAAGATAAATGCGACTAAATTAGTTCCAGCGTGGTTTAACTGTGGTCACGTTTCAAGTCTTCTAACGCTGCTGCTGCATCTGAATCAACCTACAGTGCGATCAAGTGCAGAAATACGCTCAGGATCATAATCCCTTTTCCAACACCTTACACGAATTACCTTGTGCAGGCCAATTTCCACACACAAAGAAAGGAGCAGATCAGATCCCGGGCTGTCCACTGCCACGTCCGGAGGCCATGCCGAGCTGCGTCTCCTCCACTCTGCACAGATATGGACTCAGATCAAGATGTGCGCAGGGGGCGCAAATCGATGTGGAATAAGACTGCCACCTCACTCTGGGTTACTACTGTATCTCGATCTGCTCTCCACGCAGCCTTACACACATATACATACTCTTCTCTTTCTCTCTCTCTCTCTCTTTCTCTCCCTCCCTCTCTCTCTCTCTGACACACACACACACTTGCACGCACGCACGCACGCACGATCAAGGACCTGCCCCTTTCGCATGCGGGATCAGCCTTTTAAAGAGACACTACTGCACCCCCCCTGAACGCTGCTGTGCGCGCAGGTGGAGGGGCTGGAATACGTCCTGACATGTTGGAGATGTGTTCGGGCAAACGCAAACAGTCCCGGCAGCGGTGAAATAAAAAAGAAAGGAACGCCGCCTGAGCGCTATTTTTAGAGCTCGCTGACGCGTTGACAGCACGGACGGTTTCGTCCCGTGTTGTTATGAAACGATCTCCAAGACAACGTGATGGCGGCCGCTGCTTTCGCGATTGAATATTACTAACTTTTTTTTAGGCTTGGAGATGGCAGGACCGTAATCAATAATTCATTTTCTGGCCAACAAAATGCTATAAGCCTGGAAATTATCACGGTCTCCAGGATCTTAAATTGACATCGGAGACATATTTTAGAAAAGTAAGACGAACAAGCCCATAACTAGGAAGATGAATAAACAAACTTGGATGATTTTTAGAGTTTTCTTTATTGTAAAAATAGAAAAGGGCCAAGCAGGCAGTTTTATAGTTGTCCTACAGATCCTTAATTGGATTGGATTTTGATCATGGAGTTCTATAGCATGCTTTGATATAAACCATTTACTTGTAGCTCTAGCTGAATATGAAATTTCCATGTTCTGCTGGAAGGCAGTCTCCCAGTTTTTGCAGCCTCTAACAGGTTTTCTTCAAATTCTGCCTGTAGCTACCTTGCACCATACTTCTTCCCATCAACTCTGCTTGGCTCGTAGTACTTGTTGAAGATCCTTGGCTGCACCACAAATCTAGGGGAGGTCAAAGACTGATGACTGCTGATTTTTTTTTGCAGCACACAGAGATCCATATAGTGTAAAAAGTTGAAACCTTTGTGTTCTGCATGTTTGCTGTCCTCTGCATGGCTGGAAGCAAACCCCATAATTAATTTGTTATGGCTTTTTTCCCCCCAACAATCGTTTTGCCAGATTTTTTGAGTCCAGGATTAGTCTCAGTCCTGTCAAGAGAATCCCCTGAGCTGTGGATCTTTGCAGCTCCTCCAGATTTACCATGCCACTTGGTTGTTTCCAAGATTACTGCTCTCCCTGCCCGGCCCATCAGTTTAAAAGAAAGGTCATTTATTTTTGGAAGGTTTGTAGCTGTGCTCTATTGTCAGATGATGGATTGAACAGTGCACTGTCATGGGTTTAAAGCTTGGAGTGTTGTTAGATAACCTAAACCTGCTTTAAGCTTCCTATACAGTTTGTTCACTGCTGTTCTGTAACAAACCTTTGAGGCCTTTTACTGAGCAGATTCATTCTAAGTTTAACACAAGGGACAATCTCATTTCTAATTAGTTGATTTCTTAAGGCACTTTATTTGACTGATGATTATTTAGGGATGCCAGACTTAAAGGGGGCTGAATATAAAAGACCACCACACTTTTTTTTTTTTTAGATCATATGCAGAAATATTGTCAAAAACCACCCTATTTTCTTTCCAGGGAACACTATTCTACTACTTTGTGGTGTTCATTAATAACAAACACAATATGGCTTGTAGTTATGACGTGACAAATTGTGATAAAGTTGTTGGAGCGTGCACAGACATGTCCTTCAGCTTTTAATATTCCAGCCTGCAAACAGAATTCCCGAAGGAGCATTTCAACAAATTATCTTAAAGAAACTTCGAGCCGGATTTAGTCAAACAAATACAGAATGCTTCTGGGAAAACGTTCAAGACCACTGGATGCTCAAGATTTCGTGCATGTTTCCTTTAAAAATGGATCCACGCTGTCAATCATGCCTGTCACGCCGATCAGACCACGCCCCCTGCTGGAGTCCAAAATAATTACGTCATCCTATTTAATAATCCATCGTAAAGAAGAAAAGGAAGAAAACAATCCAGGATTTGGCATAAAGATTTGTGTAATCTTCTCCTCACCCATTTCTCCATCTTCTCCACTCTTAACATCCTTCGTCCGTCCACGACGTCCTTGTCTCACGGAGCTTCAAGTGGCGTGCACGATGCGCGTTCTCGACGTGCTTGTGCAGGAATGCGCTGCTGTTCACGTCCATTCTGACGAATGTTGACTATCATTGATGTGGTGTTTTTGGTTTTATTTTCTCAAATGAACGTTTCCTGCACAATGGCAACTTAACTACTAAAATCTAATTTCCGAGAGTAATGACAAAACATTCAATGTCAGCGTCAGACCTTGTAGGGTGCATGTTAATATTTCTTGAATCACTCAACGTGTTCATTACTGCGCAGGATTATGAGAGACACTCCATGCAGGGATGAGGAGATGGTTGTTGCGCAAATGCACAGAGCAAAGGGACTTCTTATAGCTTTATTTTAGATTAGGATTCTTCTTGTCACGCTATCATATTAATTCAATTTGAGAAATCAGTGCACATGTAATAGTCTCAATGTCAATAGATCCTCCCACCTGAGCAGTAGATGCCTAAAGCTGTACCATAAACTTATTAAAGTAGAATAATGTCCTGATGGATTATCTTTCCATTTTCAGATATTAGACTGAATAGTTTTCCTTCTGATGCTAAAACCTGCCATGTTGCCTTCTAACCTGCCTTTAATCTCTCCACAACTGCATCCCTGACCTGTCTCCGTTAGTTTGTATAACTCCACTTGTTCACAAATGTTCTCCAACAAACCGTAGGCCTCCACAGAACAGCTGTATTTAGACCAAGGTTAAAGGAGAGACACTAAATCAGCTACTTTTGAAGGCAATCAGTGGCACTGGACTTTTTTCTCGGGGGTTTCAGAAGAAAAGGGGCTAAATACAACTTCATGAAACACTTACAATTTTTAGAATTTTAATTGCCTTTGTATTTAATCCACGATCGCCGTTGGAAGGCACTGCAGCTTGTGGTGTTAAATATATCAAAGGAATCTGATGATATTGGATTCAGTTTAAAGTCATTCAAAGTAGAAGTAATTTAACGAAAACCTGACTGACAAGAATTGACATCAGTATAGGGTGTAGTTTAAGACATTCTCTGGGAAGGAATCTATGATCCACAGTGGATGTGTGGATGGAGACAACGAGCACTGCTGTACAACCAGGGGGAGATCACCCATTTAAGACAACTTCAAAGCCCGGCGTCCATCTCCAATCTGCACAGTGTAATGCTCTGATTGGATTAAAGAGGTCCACAGCATCAGACATGATGGATTTTTTCCCCCCTTTAACTGAAAGGTGTGGTGGGGGGTAGAGTCAGAGCTTTACATCTGATTCAAGCACCCTTAGAGGAGACCAGTATCTGTGCACACCCAGCAGCATCCCTTGAATCGAATCAGATCGCATATACGGACTGGTATGTTAGTGCTTGTCCCATGACTCTGGCTGCTTGGCCTGTTTGCTCTGTTCTTATATAAGGCTCTTAGTCTAGATGGAGTAGATGTTATCAAAGCTGGCCAGGCCGGCTGAAGTGGTGCACTAGGATGACCTCACCCTTGGATGGACAATAATTACAGCTGAAGAACCTTGTTAATCTCTGCTGCCACCTATGGGCACACAAGGAGAAACTGAACACAGTTAAAAAAAGATATGCCGATAAAGAAAACAGGGGACAAGTTCGTTTTCATTAACAAATATTAAACATTTAGGCTATCTTTAAGAAAAAAAAAATGTTCATATGAAAATAGGACACCCATTAAATACAGAAAACCCTTCATAATCTGGAGGGTAAAATACAGCATTGCTCTAGCATCCTCTGGTATTTCTGAAGTATTTGATACAAAGTTATCATAAATGGTAACGACTGGTTAACCATGTTGAGATATTTGCCCTTCAGTGGAGTTTTGTGTAGGATCTCTCCTGGTACTCTGACTTGCTTCTATGCTTTATGTTTACTATAAATCCAAAATTATCGTTATTGTTGTCCTTCTTGTTGTGCGTCTAGCCTTGCACAGGCTTGATGAAAGTAAAAAGACGTTACAGAATATGGACCAAATGATAACATATTTCCATGTTAATATATTAATAACGTAGCCACTGTTTTATATATGTAAAAAACAGTTTTTAACCTATCACATTTCTGCCCTGTATTATTTCATGCAATTGTAAATTTTTCTGTAGTCAGATTTAGATTCTGGTCTGCAGCTTGTTCAAAAGCTTTGCACTTTGCAGTCAGTGTTTAGCATTTTATTGAATAATTCAAGTAAAACAAACACCTCAGATTGTGGCAATGTACACTGTAGGTACGGAAATATTAACTTTAGTTGCATTCATTCTGGTAAAGTGAAATCAAAATCATTTTATATTTACCTAAATAACAGTTCTTTGCACACCCCCTTTGAACCTTCTCAGATTTTATGTTAAAACCACCAACTCCAATAATTTATACTGGGGTTTATGTGATGGAAAAACAAGATTACAGCATAACTGACAGTTGCAATAGGTAAATGATATACAGGGTTAATTTTTTAGTAGCATCTTTTCAAATAGAAATCTCTAATGTGTGGCCTGCATGTGTATTCAGGTACTAACAAGTTTATTTCTAAATCATATTTAAAAACAATAACAGCCATAGACAAAAGCACTGTAGGACTAATACAATATAAGACAATAAAGAAAATGAAAATGTTTTTAAACAACTTTTAAAATGTCCAATGAATAAAAGGTTCCAATGAGCAGGGACCGTTTATTTCCAGTTTGGGAAGAGCTAATGGGAGCAGCTATGTTTCAGTCTGGATCTGGGAACAACAAGAAGCAACTGTTCACTGATCTAGTTGGTGTATGTAGAGTTAAAAGATCACCGAGGTAACAGGTTGCCAGGCCTTTAAAAGATTTGAAGACGAACCATAAAATCTTAAAATCTACTCACAAACATTAAGGCAGTCAGAGTAAAGGAGGGTGGTCTTGCTTGTTTATGACAGATAACAATGCAGTCAGCCAACCTGTGATGCTCCCATCACAACTTTTTAAGGTTGCCAAAAGAAAAAAAAGGCTTCAAATATTCTCAATTGAAAAAAAAAAACAGCTTTAATTAGCACTGTGTAAGTTTTGTACCAAGGTTTAGCTTAATTTGAGATATACTAAACTATTTTTCAGGTCAATATACAGAACATAGCTCTTATGGACGCTCCATGTAAGATGGCCCTTTCAAAAACTCGCCTACATAACTTGAGAGGTGTGGATCTGTTGCTGAATGGGACCCATTCTAGGTGTAACAACAAAACTGACATGACACTTAGCTGATCAGACATATTTTTGGTTCTCTGATGTAGGATTTAATCTATGGTTCAATGTGGCCTTGCCTGTACAAGTGACTCAATGACTTCTCAATCTGCTAGTCCAAACTGGTCTGCCATCAGATTCCAAAACATGGAAAGAGACTGTTTAATTTTGCAACAATGCAGTATTGCCAGTGGCCTTCAGGGTCGCTGAGCCTGAAAGTTACAGGTCTAGTGTCCCTAATGGCTAAAAGTTACACGGTGCTGTTTTAAAGGAGAGCTTTTATCCATTTTTTTTAACGTTTAAACTGTTATACAGAAAAAATCCCAGGTTTCTGACAAAGGATCTTGTAAAACCTGCTTAAAGCCGAAGTCTTGGATGTTGGAAAGTCCAAAACGTAAAACCTCTGCTTTACCTTCATTTAATTTTAGAAGATTTGATGTCATCCTTGCACTGATATCTCCTAAACCCACAAAGAAGCTCCTGCGGCAAGCTTTTTTGATACATAAATCAAGTAATACCTTACATCAACCTGAATACACCATCAGTGAAACATGGTGCTGGTAGCATCATGCTGTGGAAATACATTTTCACCTATGCTGGGACAAGAAAGCCGAGCAGGTGACGAAAACGTGCGGTTGTTGCTGCAGGAAATAGCGATTCTACAAAGCATTAACTTGAACACAAATGCTTGTGAAATATCTCAGATTTTTGTTTATGAAAAAAAACGTTAAACCCTTTCACACCACAAATATGCACAAATTTATGTTTGTCCATCACATAAAATCCCAATAAAATATCATGAAGTTTGTGGTTTTAATGTGACAAAATGTAAAAACTCTTAAAAATATATCAATACTTCTGCAGGATACTCTATTTAAACACCACAATACATGAGGTAAAAAATGTAAGCACAATCAGATTTAATCAGATGATAAAAAAAAAAGTTGTTCAAAAATGTTTTTATAACATTCAGCCACTAGAGGGCACTAACCACCTGCAGAGGGAGGATGCTTGGTCTCCTCCTGGTTGAGGCGTCCGCTCCCTGGAAAGCTGTCAATCTTTTAAATCACCGGTCCACGAGGGGGAGAGAGCAGTCCTTGCAGGACACAATCAACTCGTATCAAACAAGAAGAGACGTCAGACGAAACGGGAAACAGTTTTGGTTTGTGACACTGTCCTGGAGCGACGTGCTGCCTGGTCTAAAACAGGGCCAGTGTCCTGCATGTCGTAGATGTGTCCCTGCTTCAACATAGCTGATTTTAATTGCCGAATTACCTCCTCAGCATGACATCAACTCTTGCACGACCAGCTAATTGCCCCTTCATTTGAGTCAGGGGTGCTGAACAGGACAAACGTCCAAAACACGCGGGACATCGGCCCTTGAGGACTGACCTCAGAGCCCACTGATCTGAAACATTTTTAATCGGTTGCCTGAATTATGAAATCTTCTTTCCCTTACGGAGTGGGGCTGGTTAGCGAGGCATCGTGCTGTCTGGAGGTAGTTTTTCTTATCAAAGCTATCGGCTACAGAGGTCAGCTTTTCAAGCGTCTACCGCTGTAGCTGCGATCTCCTTCCACCCAGTAAGTCTCAGTTTGCATCTCCCTCAGCCGAGAGACAGTCCTCCGGAAGGCAAAGATCTCCTCCTCAGCTGTGAACAGAGTTAGCCTCTCTGCTGCCTCCTAAAAAAAGGGAGAACATAGCATAGCTCACACCCTCAGGTCCAGTCAAAGTAAAAAAATATTAGAGAAAAGCTGTGAGCTTTTAATTAACTGATCCAGAAAAGATGATACACCTTAGGGCTGCAAGGTGAGAAAGGGGAGAGCTTACGTCACTGAGGCCCAGGTCGTCCAGCAGCTGTCGATCTCTCTCATCTTCTCCTCCAGTTTGGACAAAGAGCTGCTCTAACGGAGCCGCCGCTAGAAGCACCACGCGCACCTGGGAAAAAGGAAAGCGGTATTACACCTGGGAATATCCCAAGTTTTAATACATGGGACTTTTTATGTCGCTGACTGTAATTCCTTATATAGGACATTGTTGAACAATCTGTATAATCTGACCCAATCTGTATAATATGATTGAACTTGATTTTGTAAAGTGCCTTGAGATGACATGTTTCATGATTTGGCGCTATATAAATAAAATTGAATTGAATTGAATTAAAAGTGGGTGCAAAAATACTTATTTATTTCCTGCTCAAAACTACAGTTTTAATTATTATTTTTTTGACCAAGTCAAGGTGTTTTAAACCTTCGTGGACAGAGAAAAGTGTGTGCCGAGGTTTGTTTAATTCCTTCTTTGTTAAAATACAGAATCAATACCATATAAGAAGTGACATTAAAGTGTCCTAGACGTAGAAGGGCCAGGACTTACTATTTGTCTGGGTAACGCTACAAATGATAATGCTTTTTAAATGTTAACAGTTAAAAATTAAATTATTAAGCCTTTGAAGAAGGTCTCATGTATGCAACCCCCAAAATGCATCTGAGAAACGAGACAGCAAAAGGTCTCTGTGAAACATCTGGATTTCTTTCCCGAGATGGTTCCTGTTGGTTTGTTTTAGAAATATGCAGGAATGTGTTTAAATGAGCAGGATCAAGAGTCATGTTAAGCTCTAAGAGAACTTGTGGTATTTCTAATGCAACATACTAAAATTGAGAACAGGTCATAGTGGAGTTAATAAACGTAGCTCTGTTTTGGAGCAAACGACAGTCACTCTCTCTCTCCCCCCCCCCCCCCATCTATTTTAGGCAGAAAAGATGCACAGGTGGAAATCTGGTGATGCCTGTGTGTTCACAAGGGCATATAGTTAAGGCTACAAGGGTACACAACTATTAGGCCCGTTACTTATAATGCGGTAGCTTGCAAAAGTAATGATACCCTTTAAAACCATTCCACATATTGTCACATCACAGCCACAAAAATAAATATATTTTATTTTATGTGAAAGACCAACACAAAGCGGCATACAACTGTAAAGTAGAAAGAAAATTATTCATGATTTCTTTCTTTTCTTTTTACAGTTAAAAACTGAAAAGGCCATTGTGCAAAGGTAGTCAACCCCTCTGAGACAATACTTTGTGGAACCACCTGTTGCTGCAATTACAGCTGCAAGTCTTTTAGGGTATGTCTCTATCAGCTTTGCATATCTAGTCACTGAAATCGTTGCCCTTTCTTTTTTGCAAAACAGCTCAAGCTCAGTCAGATTAGATGGAGAGCATTTGTGAATGGCAGTCTCCAGATCTTGCCACAGACTCTCAATTGGGTTTAGGTCTGGGCCATTCTAACATATCAATATGTTGGGTGTTAAACCACTCCATTGTAGACATGGCTTTATGTTTAGGGTCATTGTCCTGCTGGAAGGTGACTCTTAGCCCCAATCTCGAGGATTTTTGCAGACTCCATCAGGTTTTCTTCCAAGATTGCCCTGCATTTGGCTCCATCCATCTTCCCATCAACTCTGACCATCTTCCTTGTTCTTGCTGAAGGGAAGCACCTCCAGATCATGATGCTGCCACCACCATATTTGACAGTGGGGATGGTGATGTGATGTGCAGTGTTAGCTTTCTGCCACACATAGCGTTTAGCATTTTGCTCAAAAAGTTCAATTTTGGTCTCATCTGACCAAAGCACCGTGTTTGCTGTGTCCCCAAAATGGTTTCTGGAAAACTGCAGTTCTTATGATTTTCTTTTAACGGCTTTCTTCCTGCCACTCTTCCATAAAGACCACGTTTGTGCAGTGCGCGACTAATAGTTGTCCTATGTGGACAGAGCAGTGGATCTCTGCAGTTCATCCAGAGTCACCATGGCCCTCCTGGCTGCATCTCTGATCAGTGCTCTCGTTGTACGGCCTGTAAGTTTAGGTGAACGGCCTTGTCTTAGTAGGTTAAGAGTTGTGCCGTACTCTTTCCATTTCCTGATGATGGATTGAACGATGCTCCGTGAGATGTTCAAAGCTATTGGGAAATCTTTTTGGAACTCAAGCCTGCATTAAATTTCTTCAAAACTTTTTCCCTGATATGTCTGGTGTGTTCTTTGGACTTTATGATGCTGTTTGCTCCCCAATAATCTTTTAATCAACCTCTGAGGCCACCACAGAGCAGCTGTATCTGAGTTTAGATTACATGCAGGGGGGACTCTTTTCAGTCATTACCGATCATCAACTTCTGACGGTAATTGGTTGAACTCAGAGAAAAAGGTGCTGAATACTTTTTCACACCTCACTTTTCAGTTCTTCATTTGTAAAAAATGTTTTTGAATAATGTATAATTTTCTTTCTGCTTCACAATTGTATACCGCTTTGTGTTGGTCTTTCACATAAAATATCAATAAAATAATTTATGCTTGTGCTTGTTATGTGGCAAAATGTGGAAAGGTCCAAGGGGTGTGTGAATACTCCTCTTCTCACTTTAAAATGGTCTTTAATTCTTCCACTTTGTTTTAGGCTTACCAGTATAACCTGAAGGCTCGTGCTTGGACAATATTTTGCATTCCCTGTATGCTGTAACTGCGCAGGGATCTGTTGCAGAGAGGGAGTTTGCAGAGGGACGTGCAGATACAGAACAAACCCACAGCATCCTGTCATTTCTTACTTTGCCCACAAAGCATTTTCAAGGTAGTTATAGCCAAGTCAACAGCACACACAGTGTTTTTATCTCACACAATCAGCTGATGTGGTTACACAGAATAAAGATAATGAAATATGACGATCCAGTTAAGATACAGTTTATCTGAGCAAAGACAAGACAAACTGAGGTTTATTTTGCTCCCACTGCATGCTGGGTTTATAAGCATAATACACAGACTAGAAGATGTTGGCAGTATTAAAAAAAAAAAAAAACAATTTGAATAATTCAGCACAACTATTCTGGAGCTTTGCTTCCTTTTTAAATCCTTTTCCTTGTTTCTGCATGGTGAGGTCTCTTCTCTGAGCATTTAGGACAGTTTTCCTGAGCCATATTTGCAACATGCAATAAAACCTTACTGTCAACAGTCCACATAATTGAGGCGCTTATTTCAGCACGCTTGATATAACAAATTAAGCCCTTGTTTAGGACCACCTGATTTGCAAATGTGTGCTCTTATGAAAAATTATATTCAGGCGATTAAGAGCGCAGTTTCTACTGAAAGTAGGATTTAATTTGGACAGAACATTTGCAGTATTGGGTTAATCAATTATTTAAACTGTTTGTGTAATTTGTTGACTACAAATACTTGAAAATTTTGAATTATGTCAATAAGGTTAAGTAATTCTGATTGCAACTGGTAAGGGCAAATTTGCTAATTCAATGCAATGACTGACATCCATATGCTGACACAAAAATGTGCTAAAAACCTATAAACAAATATAATTGTTTTAACCCGACTGGCCCAGTACAAGTCCAAGGGGGCAACACCCATTTTTGCCTTCTTTAAAAGTAGTTTAAACATGGTCATATTTCCCCTCCTAAATCCCTTGAAGGAGGAGGCTTTAACGTATCTAAAACAAAGTCGCTGAAATAGATTTTCACAAATAATATCAGTTTTACAGTACTTTAAACACAGAAGATGTCATTTGAACGTCTATCAAACATGGCAGACTCTTCCGGAAAAATGTTCCAGGACACATATGTTCTTGCTCTGCCCCTCATGCGTGGTATCCTTGCAGACTAGTCATACCTTTCCAACAACCTATCGCACGTCTTTTTCTAACGTTGTCAGGTGATGCAATTTCAGTGCATAAGTGAGGTGACTACTACCTTTATGACAGCCATGCTTTATAGACAGTTTGCTTTATTAATTGCAGTTGATAAAACACAGAAATGTCGTGACCAAATGCTCTTTCATATGAAGAAGGAGTCCTACAATGGATCTGACTGGATTCCCTTTCATGAGGTGAAAAACATATTTGGCACAGTTTGGCACATTTAGCTAAATTGTGCCAAAATGACAGCTCCGGCTGGCATACTTTAGACATTGAGCTGATGGTTATCGAGCTCTTGATTTATTTCAGTTGTGTATATCCAGGCAATAAGATATTGCTTCTGACACCCTTTAGGCTTAGTTAATTAGGTTTTAGGAGGTTGAATAAAAGCAAGAACTGATTAGGTTTAACTTGTGCAAATTGAAACTTTAAAGTAGATTATTGAAAAGCTGCAGGAAAATAAAAAGGCAGGATGGCCATCAATCATCCTATGAAATCTGTTCCCTAATGCAGCATGGAGGAAACTGAGGTGCAACCACAGAGCACAGACGAAGAAGAAGGGGGCATATTGCTATTAAAGATTGTTTTCAAAGTACACGGAAAACTCTATCCGGATAACACATGCTTATAAAATGTTTTATTCTTCTCAATGCTCCTCATTTAGTCAACAGAAATTGACATTTTCCCAAAATGTCATTGTCAAAGTCAAAGTAATTGGGAAATGGCTTGATGTCCCTTTTCTCCAGGCAAAATAAATGAGGGAGCAGTCTCCACCCAGGCTAGGAAATGACTTTAAAAAAGCTTCACATACATAATTTTTGAAATATAGGAATCTTCAATATTAAAGTGAGGGCACTGACTCTCCTATGCTCACTTTTTATCTAAATTCTTTACCTTCTGGTCGTAGAAGTTGTCTATGAGGGTGGTGAAGCGCCTGGCCTGGTCCTTCAGAGTCAGCGTGAGTGTGGGAACACGGCGGATGAATACGGTGTCAAAGATCCGCGCCATCTCCAGGTAATCGCTGGCACCCATTGGCTGGAGAAGAGGTGACAAGGAAACACACATGTTTACAGCTAAGTACGCTGTTTACTCTGCATACTTCGGTTGAGAGGAGAAAAAAAAAGAGACAATTTTACAAGAACATGTACCCTCGCTGATGTAATGTCCTTGGAGGGGGGCTGCCATTCAATTTAATTGCTCTTAAAATTAATGAGGACATGACAACAAATGTCAGCGGGAGCCTTGAAGCTCAGATGCCTTCGAAAACTCTCCAGTCTCCATCAGGGTTGAGACTTTACACAAACACTGCAGATTACTGCTACAAAAGGCTATAAAGGACTCAGCTAATCATAAATTCGTCAATAGACTTGCTTTTTGACATTGAGCGGACAAATAGGACCTAGATAGAGGAAAAGCTTTGGACAATACCAGTGCAGAGGAGGAAAGGAACGGGGCCTAGAGGTAATAATGACACAAGTAAAGGGCTTTAATCTCAGCAGTTTGTATTAGAGGTGAGTGGTTTTGGAGTCTGAAGTGAGCAATATGCGACATGATGGCTAATAATCTCCACAACATTTTACTTCAGACTTCATGCTCAAAACTGAAGCACTGGTAAAAACTTTTTGAACAAATTCATTTTATTGCAAACACTAAGTGCACTCTTGCTGCTTTCATCGGTATAAAGAGAGGAATTAGCAGTCTGATGCTGCTAATTAGACGTAAGGACTGATGGGCATCAATTGTTGCTGCCCGTCAATCAATGAAGGACTGTCCAGCTATTTCCCAACAATTTAAACAGCAGAAAAGCTTATTTACGAACAGAAAACCAATAAGACCAATTTTACCAGGAGTGACGATCCCAACTGATTGACCACAATGTGAGATTGTGCAGAAAAACCAGAGCACTTCATTTTAGACTCTATATGCCTCAGTGATCCCTGTTAAATGTTAGTCCATGACAATCAAACTTTCAAGAAGTGTCTCGTTTGAAGGATGGTTAAGAGAAAGTTCTCTAAAAGTAAAATGATGGGCATGACTTGGGTTCACGGTGTTGCATCTACATAAAATGCAACATCTCTGTAACAATATCTTTCTGACAAACAAAACCACAGCAGAGATGTTTGGTCATAATCCTCTGCCCTATGATTGGGTGAGAACCGATCTAAGCAATAGCCATGCACAGTGGAGGAGGGATAATGATTTGGGCTTGTTCTGGCACCTTGCATTCAGTCAAAGGCGTGGCCATCTGAAACGGCTGTAATGTGGGTGTAATTACGTCATGCAACAGAACATTAGGTAGTATTCTCCCTATAGCCCCATTTACATTTAGCCTGTTAAACCCATCCATGCTGAGTTCGGACCGAGATTGGATCAGTTAACCGTGCCGAGCTTGGTTCTTACGACCATTTACACATCACGCTAGCACGGTTCCTCGCCTCCAAGTGGTGATCTACGGTACTACTGCTCTCTAGGATTGAAGGAGGGAATCAAGCAAATAAAAATGGCGGTGCCCGTAACATTCAGGAAGTTAAGTTTCGTTATAATTGTGATATTTCGTTGTTTGCGGAGAGTCAGGCGAAGAAGGCAACCTTTGGTAAATTTACTTGACAGAGTCGGCTTTTGGGAAGTGGATAAGACAAAACAATAGTCTAATCTAGTGCTGTCAAACGATTAAAATTTTTAATCGCGATTAATCGCATAATGTCGATAGTTAACTCGAGATTAATCGCAAATTAATCGCTTATTTTATCCTTTTATTTCTGAAAGTGTAATAGTCTGTTTGGGCATTTTAATATGCAATTTTGCAATAAATGACACTAATAAAATACATGCTTGTACAAAAAATATTTTTATTTTGTTATTTTTCAAGCACTTTTCAGAATTGGAATGAAAACATCCTGGTGCCAAATGTTAAACTCTGGACTATAATGGCTATATGACTAATCATGACGCCCTGATGTTTACACAGTGTGTAAACAATTGTGTAAATAAATACCTGTTTTCATGCCGATATATTTTTTTTTGCCTCTTAAACAAAGATAGACATGGTATTCTGCACCATGTAATCTATTTTCAGCAGTTATCACCGGTTATTGCACTGTAAACTGCAGAAAATACGGAGTTGCTCTGTCTGCCTTTACTACCGTCGGCTCCTATGGCGGAGGGATATTTCAGCTGGATACACTCAAATGTAGTGCAGGCAGGTCTCATAATAACCCTATTTCGTCACCTATTTTAGAGCCCAAATAAGCGATTTCACTTTCAGAAACCTGCCCAAAAAAACCGCAACCCGTGACTCATGAAATTTAGAAGCGCTTTTAGAAAAAAGCCCAAAGTCGCATGTGTCCGAGGGTAAAAGAAACTTTACGCTCACGCGCAGCGAGGGTCTGTTTTGCTACAGTTTTCTAGCACTCTTGAAACTACGGAAAGCGCCGAGGGTAAAAGAAACACAGTCCGGAAAGCGCGGCGGGGGAAAAAACATTAGGGAACGGTGTGTGTTTTGAGGCGCGATTAACAGCGACAAAAAAATTGTCGCCGTTAAAATGGGTTTACGTTAACGCCGTTAATAACGCGTTTAACTGACAGCACTAGTCTAATCAGGATTTACAGATGCAGGAAACAACGACAGACGTTGAGGTTAATATCACACTGCTAAGCAGAATTATCACTGGAAATCGTGTGCCACCGTAGGCAGGCTAGTATTTTTTACGGAGGCTTATCAATTGTTGCTTTCATCAGTTGTTCATGTTTTATTAAATATTTTTTGGTTTTATTTAAATCTCCCTTATTTTTGTTGTGCTTACAGAACTGTTTAGTCAGCTGACTGTAAGGAGATGACGCGGTCTGTTCATGCGCTCTTTGCTATCAGAGAACCGAGCCACTGATGAACTGTGCCAAACCCTACTATCGAACTGGTCTAGATTTAGCGCGGTTCGGTTGTGTCTGGCACGGTGCAGTTCAGTTGTGTTCCATTTACACTCGATAGTTATCTCAGTTACCGAGCTCGGACTGGTCTTCCTAATTTGTTCCTTACTGAAGCGAGCTTCCTGCATAGGGGGACCAGGATCAGCCTTAGAGACTGAGCGAGGTTCTCCATCACCTGGGGAGAGCTAAGAGAACAAACGCTGCTCCTCCACATCCAAAGGGTGAGGTGGTTCCAGTATCTCAGTACGAAGCCTTCTGGGTGCTCCCTTTGCAGGTTTTCTGGGCATGTCTCATCAGCAGGAGACCCCAGGGCAGACCAGGACATATCAGAGGAACTATACTTTCCCCCTTCTAGCTAGGGAATGATGCAGGAAAGCCCAGGAAGAGCTTGAGAGTGCTGCTGCGAAGAAAATGTCTAGGTTGCTCCTTCCGACCCGTTACTTCCAACCAATCTCGGATAAGTGGAAGACAATGGATGAAGAAGTATTTCTTTTCCTCATGGAAGTAACTAGAAAACAATGGAGGAGAATAACGGCAGCATATATATCATTAGTGATGGAAAAAAGATGTTTCTTGCTAAAATCTCATGGCTGGGTTGAACTTTTGTATGTATAATCCTATGACTGTGAACTTATGGTTTATGTTATATGTTTGATTTATTATGCTTATGAGACTCTAGGTGAGACGGATTTCTCTTCTCTGCCAGAGCTGGAAGCATGAGAAATACAGCGGAAAAGAAAGCGTGGATTTATCACGACTGATGCTGTCATTGCAATATTTAACACAACCACTACAGCCTCACGATTTCCTACGATTACGCAGCTATAAGAGAAAGGGTCCTCTGTTTGCAGGGTTGCTTTCTTGATCACTAACCAGCTTTATAATTCAGGTAAGAAGAGATTAGATAATTTATTGTTTTGTGTTTAAAGGTAAGCGGCATTTTGACCTGATCGTTTCAGTGTTTGGCTTGAGGCCCCAGAGTTTCTGCCTTGAAGTCACTGGGAACTGTAGAAGGTCTATTTTACAACGTTTTTATTTGCAGGATGTTGAATGTTAAAACCTATTCAACAAGTAAATGGTAGAGATCAAAATGATCCCAAACACAGCAGAGAATCTACAACAGGACGGCTGAAAAATAAGAAAACCACTGTGTTGCAATGAGCCAGTCAAAAATCCAGACTTTAACCTGATTTAAATGTTAAAGGACAAATTTAGCTGAGCTGCATAGAAACAAATGCAAACCTGCAAAGAAGGTTGGGCCTAAATTCCTTCCAGGGGTCTCTATCTTCAAACTTTTAGACGCCTCCCTTCTCCAACACACCTGCATGATTGAAGGGCTGATTTTCCCTCCTGAGCATGTTAAGTTGTGCAGAGGTCTGGTAATGAGCCTTGCATTAAATTCTGCTGTGCTGGACCAGTGAGGCATTTGAAGTTAAATGATAGCGATTCTCGATGGCTGGAGCTAGAGACCCCCGGTACCCAGCAAGGCGAGAGACTAATGAAAATTATACAATGCTATGAACCATGACATATACTTAGATTTACAAATGCTCAATTTCTGACTTCTAATATCGAAACACTGTCATATAGAGCCAGAGGAAGACATTTGTTGATTTATATACACATCACCTCCAGACATTACTTACTTTACCACACAGTTCATCAAAGGTGCAATCAGCAATGGAGCCACAGGCCTTCTGTAGAGTCACATCTCTGCCCATCACACGAAGCACACGAGGACCTGTAACTAGAGGAACCACAGTACAGTGATAATTGACCTAAACACAAATTATTTTCTATTGCAACACAGTTAAAGTAAAGAACAGAACAATAGGATAGATTCAAACGCTGTACAAATGGTCCTATACCAAGTTCATGTTATTTACAAACTTTTCAACAGCTGTATTTTATGTATCACTGTATAATACTATTTTTTTTTCATTCACTTTTTATTGAAAAAGATGAAAAAACATTACGATCCGTTTTGACATACAAAATGAGTCTTTTTCTTGATTTTACATTTTTGCATACAAAAGAAAATATAACATGGCGGCTTTAACTGGGAGGTGCAGATACCTTTTACATATTCAGCAAGAAAAACAAATATCTAGCTGTCTTATTATCCACTTTAAAAGGTCAAAATGGTGCCTCAATATAGTTAGGATCCAAGAATTATACAAAATCACTTCGAAAGGGGGATACAAACCTGATCCATTTTACCCAAATATTATAAATTTTTTCTGTCTGCGTTCTTAAAGAAAATGTCAACATTTACAATTTAAATCGATCTAAAACAATGCTAAACCAATCTTCCAATGTTGAGGGAGGCTGGATTTAACAATTGTCTTGTTATTGATTGTTTACTGGCTGCTAGTAGAGCCTGAAGATGCTTTATATCCCCTCCTCTATCCAGAGTCGCAATCAGACCAAAATATATGCTTCCAAATCATTATTAATATGAACCATCAACACCTCTTTTAGAGCATTGATCTAAAGTCGGGCATGACCAAAATACATTAAAATGGTCTGCCTCCAGAGGTCCGCATTTTCTTCAACATTCAGCGTTCTAATTATTGTATTTACTCTGAAGGGGTGTTCTAAAAAAATCTTAGTATGTTTTTCCAACAATGCTCCCCCCAAGTTAATGAACAAGTGAAAGTCCACTGGAAACTACTTATAATGCTATTTTTGTGTGCAAAAAAATCCCATAAACCTTAAATGCACAGCTCTTCACTGTGAACCGTTTTCTAAGTTATATGTGTTTTTGAGCTAAAAATACAAGTTTGACACTAGTTAAATTTGTTAGTGCATTGATTTTAGAAAAAAAATTAAATGTGTGATGGGGAAACGGAAGCCAAACACTTGACTATGTTCGCCCATATAGGACGCAGCATTTTTTTTTTTGTGGGAGATGAAATGAGTGTTTCGTAGGTGTTTAGGAGAAAACATAATTTCTGTGGTGAAATTGATAATTTCTTTTTGTCAATGCATGCTACTGTAAAGCCTCACATGTAGAGGTATCTGCAGCGTCCTACTAAACTTAGCTTTTCTGACTAAAACTCTAACCGGAACGAGCTGAGGATGATAGTCGTCCTTTGTTGTTTCTTATAATCTGACTGAATGAAGCCACTGGAAACAAATTTACTTAAAAACAGCTGATATCCAGCCAGTTTGGAGCACAGAGCTGCTTGTTTCTGAAAAAAAAAAAAAAAAAAAAAAAAAGGGTTTTCCCTCTGGGATTATTAAAGCATGTCTAATTCTGATTCTGATTAACTTCCTGCTAATGTGGCTACGTGTGACTCACCTGTTTCCCCTTCCTAATTGATGTTTGTTGTGAGGTTAACCTGATAGCCTGTTTAGGCCTGGATGTATGTTTGTTGCATATTTTTCGGCTCAGCATAGCTCTGTGGGGCATCTTTGAGCTAAACCCGGACTTGACGCCGGAAGTGGAAGGGGAGCCTCTTCGGCATTAGGAGACAAGACACCGTCTTGTGTTTATTCATATTATTCTTTAAGGTTTCCAGAAAACTGGATAACACAATGGTTTGACATATTGCTAATGAAACAAACTATAAAAGCAAAGCAAAAAAAAAGTTGACAGTAATGTGAAAAATGCTGTTAAACCTATGTTTCTTTTATAATTTCTGCCATTTATATGGTGAAGAAAAAAGCGGAAAGAAGAATTTCAAAACATTGTCAGAATAATTCCCAATAACCGCGATTTGGAGAGAACATATAGAAACGTCCATTTAAATTTTAATCCAGTTAAAAAGTGGAGAGTTAAACTTCCTTACCACTCTTCTGTCTTAATGCCAGCTCCTCAAACAGTGTATCCAGGTAAGCCTCTGCTCCAGGCTCCCCTGTGCTGCACACCAAACCAACACACACACACACACACACACACACACACACACACACACACACACACACACACACACACACACACACACACACACACACACACACACACACACACACACACACACACACACAAAGAAAACCACAGGGGAAACAATTGGATATAAAATTAATAACGCTGAAGTGGCTACATCAAACGCTGGCAGCCAGCAGAGCATTGGTGCTGAGTACTTAGCTTTTCACTCCATCAGCAGAAAAAAATGAGGATGTTAGGCTCTAAACACGAGCGTCAGCCTGTGAATGCGCGTTAAAATGAGGCCGTGAGGGTGTATGTGTGTGTTTGTGTGCTTGTGTTTTAACTCCAGGTAAAAAGGGTGTGATGCTCTCTATTTACATGCACTTGAATGGCCCAAACTTGTTTGGCGGTGTGTGTGTGTGTGTCTGTGTGTGTGTGTGCGTGCTCCTAACAGCGGATATGAAATGAGGAAAATAAAAAAGTAGCTTTTAAAGCTCTGCCATTTTCTCATGTTCTATTGATTCCTTTCATTCTTTTCATGGCTCTTTCAAGGTAATGCAGGTCTTTATAAACATCCCTGCCTGCTTCTGCCCATTTATGCATCTGTTTGCCTTCTCTTTCAATCTTTACAAAAAAAAAAAAAAAAAAACCTAAAAAAAAAAAACATCTAACCGCATCATGTGCTCAAACATTTCCTTTGCGTGAATGTTTGTGTGCAGTTTATTGTCGACTCGCTACCGGACCCCTGCACCACCTCTGAACTGAGCTGGACTGTCGTCAGAAGGGAGAGGATGCAGCGTGCGCGAGTCTTACAGGTAGTAGAGTTTTCCGGCTGCAGGCCTGTCCAGCCTCCTGTAGTCGATCCCAGAGTCCAAGCAGACAGTGTGGCAGTATTCCTGCGCACAAACACGGGGAAACATTTTCCCACTTGGGTTTGCAATGAAAACGTTACATAAACTTAAAAGAGATCAGAATACACGTTAAAAATTAAAAGAAAACTAGAGAAGTTCTCATCAATGCAAAAGATAATAAATAATAATAAGTTGTGATGATGTATTTTGTTTTACTTGTGGCCTTGTGAATAATCAGAATAAGTCAAAAGGAAGCAATGTAACAATTTTTTTTAAAATGACAATAGAAATCAATAAAAAATAATCTTTCTTTTTTATTCACTTGTAAAACAAACAAGAATACCGTTGCGTTTATTATGATTTCTGGGCCAGGCCCAACAATTTTTGAAAGGTTTAGTAGTAAAACACACATAAATATTGTCAGAGACATCTTATATTAAGTTTCTCGCAGCTTCAAATGTTTGTTGTACATCACAAATATCTTTTTTTTGTCCAGAGTAATGTGCAAGTTTTCTTTTAAAAGAAGAGAAAAAAAAAGGGATTCCGGCCAGATGGGTAGTAGTGATGCTTTGTGAGGGTCTGGAACACACGTTATCCTTTAGTTTTACTGATGTTTCATTAAAACACATAATATTCACTTTAAAAACATTACTCAACAGCAAAGAAAATCTGCAGAAATGTTGATCAGTGCAAAGTCTTAGGTATGAAAACTGAAACTTAATCAGGATTAGGTGAGGATAAGAATTTTATACTAATCTCGTTATGGAGGACTAAATAGAGTCAGTTTTACATCATATATTGCTGCAATGTTGTGTAGCTGTACCATTTTTTTTAGTAAATAAAGATTCACACTTTTCTTGTTTATTTGTAGTGTAAAAGCTTGGAGCTTTCAGCCAGAGCTTTCAAAGGGAATAAAAGGCAAATACTGTGTGAACAAATAAAAATGACAGGACTATAGAAGGCGACAGGGCGACAGGGACCCGTCTGCTGACAGCTCTCGGATTTTATGCCACTGCTTTATGCTTTATTGTGCCGAACTATTGTTCTGGAGCGCTCCAGCTGAGGTGAACCTGTGAAACTTTTTGAAATAGTGTAAAACGTCAACAGGATTCATGTCAGGGAGTGCAGCGCAAACTATAATCATCATCGCCACTATTCTATCAAAGAAAAGAGAGGAATTGCATATCATTCCAGGCAAGCCATCAACGGCTGACTGAGTATCCTGCGACAGCTCCATTAAATTATAAAATCAGTGAATTTCTGCCACTGGCCTCCTTAAGCTGCAGGATAATTAGTAATCATCACAAAGCATGGGGACGGAAATACTCTATTCTTCTCCGCTGTCAACTTTTTATCTCCGTGTCCGCTCACACAAACGGGGTTCCCACTCTGAGCCAATTGGCTGAATCAGGCTTAATAACAACCTGACAAACTCGCCCTCCCTCGCGCACAAAAGGGAGGTGTCATTTCATCAACCTTTGCTGACCCCGCCAACCGGTAAATAGTCTCTCCGAAAAGCAGGAAAAAAAAAAAAAAAAACTTGTCACAATTGCCGCCACATCATTAGAATCTCAGTTCAGCTTTTCTCCTGCCATCTTCCGACCCCCCCCCCCCCCCCCCCCCTTCCCACCCCCCCCTTCACACACTCGCTCTCTTTGTGAAGCGCATCTACCTACAGTACATTTGGCTGACGGAGGTATAAATAAGAGAAGGGGGAAAGAAAAAGGAGGAATGGAAACACAATCAGAGATGATGATTCCATTGGTTATTTATAATCAGATGAGGCTGAAGCCTCGCGGGTCATTACTTGATTATCCATCTTAAGGGGATTGTCAAGATCCCACTCCTTCAAGATTTCCTCCGCCTACACATTGTGGTCTTTCACCACCTCCCCCCCCCCCACCGAACACCACCGCCACCTTTCATCACGCTCCTCTGACAGTCAGATCTCACTTTGAGTCTACTTCGCAACTTACAGTCTGTCTGTTTGACTCCCAAATCCGACTGTGCTCTGACAAAACACGGACCCGGACGCGCCGGGCTCGTTTATGCTCTTTCAGAACCACGAGTCGATCAATCACAAGAACAAAACATTTGTAAATCTGGTTAGTAATTTAGTGTTTTGACAAAACAAGTTACAGCTTACAGGCTAAGTCACCGATTTTTGACGCTATTACCCACGTGTTGCCATTTCATCCACACCTAATTGCGTTTCATAGCTGAAAATGAGGCGCAATTATTAATAAATAGCTAATTATTGTGACTAATTACGAATCACACCATTTGTTGATGTCACTGTAATTACAAAGTTACAGCATTACAATGTAGATATTATGGTAATTAGCTCCATGCAACCCTCAGAAGCATTGTATCTAAGAAACACAGATGATCATAATAACAAACAGCATTTTTATAACATGAATTGACTTTCTCACCATACCTTCAATAAACTACAAAGTCACAATTGGTCTAAAGCAGAAGGTTTCACAATACCTTGCACAAAAGGGCAGACTTTGCATGTGTTGGGGAAGTCTTTGCTTGGTTCAGCACTGGTTCTCTAACGAGAAGTCTTTTCAATGCAAAAGTCGGGGTCGTTACCAGAAGTTTTAGTCTGATTTTGTTAGTAGATACAAGATGCCTGTGACAATTTGTAAATTGAGCATTTTTGAAGGGAACTCAGTTGCTTTTGTCAGTCACGTCAACAGAAAATACCAAATTCTGCTTTGGGTTCTGATTAGACAGGATTCTTTTTTCCGCTCCAGGATTCCTGAAACATATCAAAGATTTTATTGAGCTAAATAGTCCCCCCCCCCCCTTAAAAAAAACAAAAAAAACCCAGCAACAAAAAAACCCCCATCATAAAACGAGGATTATTATGTATTTGGATGACAGCTTGCCAAAAAATACTCAAATAGCAGATTGCTGCAAAGTCAGCAACTCTATTGAACCAGCTGGGCTTCCGAAGAAACTTGGCAGTAAATTATCCGCTTTATTTGACTGTAGTGGAACAAAATTAGAACGTACCTAGAGTGTCTATAATTGGACCATCACCTTTTTAATTTTTTTTGTTTGCCGTGGTAATTCTCACAAAGCAGCTTCAGCAAACTGTTTTCTTTCTTGTCAACTGTTGACACATCCACATGATCTTTGTGAGAGAAACAGCATTTAGCAAGAACAACATTTAGCTAATCCGGCTAGCTTTCCCGCTTTCGCTTCGAATGAATCCGATTCAGGCGTGATGACATTCTCGGACCCGAGGTCGGGAAAGAAAAAAATTGAAGGCAACAAATGAACACTTCCACATGTACGTCTGCGAGGTCAGTATGACTTGCACGTTCGTTTATTTTGGGACTTCGAGTTTAAACAACCTAGCGACCGTTGAGTTGACGGACGTCCCGGCCGGCGGTGGGAAGAGTAGTGCCACCGAGGCACCAGACATGAGAAGCAGACTCTTAAGAAAGTCATCCAAACACATGTACTCCGATCAAGTCATTGTGAGAGCTGTCCGCCGCTCTAACAGGACAGCCGCTTAGCATAAAAACAGAGTGGCTTCTCCCTTTCTTTTATTGGCTCTGCTTCCCTGCGCGACATATCTCTCTCTCAATCCTTCAATCCTCAAAAAGTTGCTTTTGAGTTTTTTCAAAGAACGCGGTGCCATTGAGCGGCAACAAAAGCCAAGGATAGCTGACTATTGGGCCCCGATGAGGTCCACTCCCTCATTACCCGGCAGCAGAAAACATTTGATGCTTTTTCTTTTTTTTTTTTTTTTTTTTTTTGTTTGGCCTGGAGAATTGACCAGGCCTCAAAGAAATGCAGGGTGGGAAGGCTGAAAAAGAGATGAAGGGGGTGGCGGGGTGGTGTGGTGGCAAGAGAGAGAGAGAGAGATGAGGGGGGGAAAGGTTGTAGTCCATTCAGCCATGTGTGTCTTACAGCCTTCTGTGGAGGGGGACAGAAGAAAAGTGGGAGGGGGCAGGGACAGAGGGGTCGAGAGACAGAGAGACGGGGGGAGAAAAGAGAGAAAGCTTAAAACACTGCCTTTATGCTGGCAAGTTCTGTACGACTCTTCTGACATCAAAGTGCTTTCACTAACTGGGGAGCTGCTGTGTGTGTGTGTGAGTGTAAGTGTGTGTGTGAGTGGGCAAGCTGGGGGTGTAGCTGGTGATTTTATTCATTCCTCAGCAGTCTGGGAGGGGGTACGTGACAATGTGAACACCCTAATTACACCTAATGATCTGTTCCCTTAAAGTGTGACTGCCTTCGGCCGGCGACGGATTGTTCAGCCGGGCCGTTCTCACAACCTCCCCTTGCCTCGGTTGCTCCTCTTGAGGAAGCGGCCTTTGAGTTTCAGGCCTCGTGTTTTGTGATCCGGGACCCCGCTGGACTCCGGCGCTCTCAACCCCTCTTGAGTTCTGTTGGCCCTAAAAGCGAACCGAACCAAAACGCCAAGATGGGTTGTGGTTCCTGCACCTGGCCAACAGAGGCTCGACCTGCGTGACAGCAGCCAACACGAACCTAACAAATAGGGTTTTATGATTTATGAATGTTCTGGTCTGTACGTTATAAGCAGGCGTTCAGAGATCAGGTTGTTCATATTTGTCAGATTGACTTGTTTTATCACAGCATGCAATAAATCTGTCTTACATCATCATCATGTATCCTTTGTATTTTTATTTTTTAATTTCTGTTCTTGAAGGTAGGGTTAAGCCCAGACGTCTTCATGCTCCTGGGAGATTTAGATTTAAAGTAATCTTTAAATTTAACCTAAAAGTTTCTTCTGATTGGAAGTAATATGACCGTTTTGGAGTGGCTCAGCCGCAGTCCAAATTTCAATCTGATAATCTGTGGAATGGGCTAAAGATTATGGTGATGGGAGGGGAGGCCTTTATAACCTCAGAGAAATGGAGCTCGTTGCAAAACCATCGTCAAGAATAACAGTGGAAACCTGCAAAAAGCTGGTCAGCAATTACCAAATTTCAAAGTGTGAAAATAATGTTGTAAAAATTATCTCTCTTGGAGACTATCTCACTCTCTTTTTGCATTTGTCATTCCCTGTCAGACCAAAAGTATTGCTTGAAATAAAATAATTTTAAATCTAAATCTGCCAGAAACATGAATAATTTTGGCCTTGACTGTAGGTAAAAACCTTTTACATAAATCCACGTTTCATTGCAGTAGCATTAAGTTCTCTAGGCAATAAAGCCCGGTCCTTGTCAAATGTTTTCACTGTTCAAGTTGTTTTAAAACTTTAAAATCATTGCTCTGACTGTAGATGCAGGCAGGTTTAGGTGAGAATCTTTTTAAATAGATAAACTCCTACGACTTATTAAAATAAAGACACATCTGTGTTATTTAAATGTTAAAATTCCCCTGTCTTGTCATTTTTAGAGTAGCTTATAGAAATAGGCCTTTGTGTGACAATTGTAATAGTAGTCATGGATTAATAATTAGAGGTTCCCCAAAAGTGTGACTAAATAACAAAAAAACCAAAAAAAATCTAATATAAAAAGGCTTCATTAGAGTTAATTTTGCAGGATTTTCTTATGGGGTTCCACTAAATGTGTCACCAGGGATTTTGATACAGCAAATCTGTCAGTTTGAAATTCTGCTACTGTAGTCAAAGATGCATTTATTTTATGTTTTTCCATGCATCTATAGGTATATCAGCAACTGCGGAGAGGTTCTCAGTTATATTATCATATGACAATTGAAAAAAAAAATTCTACACTAATTATCTAACAACCAAATACTCTTGTAATCCAGATTCAATAAATCTCAGCACCTCAGCACCTGTTTGAAAACATCCCGGTTTACCAATTCTCTAAAAGCCTAAAAACAGCCTGAGGCCTTCTATCAGAGCTCAACAGACAGTCGATCAGTTTGACTTTGCTGAATTTTCTCACGTCAGTATTTAAAACACATTTCCCCTCCGAGGTCGACTTGCTGGTGTGCTCCATATTATTGTCGCGCTGGATCACCGTTCTACCAACACCATGCTTTATTGCTGGCAATATGCTGGTTTTCTAAAACTGTGTTATATCTATAAAATTCTACACCAGATGCAGCAGCTTTGAGTTACTTTTATGTTTTTAACCATGCAATCGTCCCCTGGATGCCGCTGCCTTTAACTGAGGCAAAGTGTGGCCAGGAGAGCTTTAGACGTTATATTCTGGCTCCTCTGGGACGACCTGGAAGGGTAGTAGATTCCCTGAAGGAGTAATTTTGGTTTACCACTGTTCAATAATTTCTCCAAATAGGGATAATGACCATTGGGAAATGCTTTCTAGCCCTTTCTAGCGTGTAAGATGACATGACTTTTTAAATTAAGGCATGAAGATATTTTAGCCTACTTCAGCTTGATGGTCAGGTTCTGTTGAAGTGATTTTTTGATTCTACAGGTCAGGCACCCATCAGGCCTGGGAGTGACTAGTAAAACTGAACATAGTAAATGTATATAACCACAGATAATTCAAGATTTCACAAAGGGTGCAAATATTTTCTTACACAAACCCTTTTGTATATTTCCTTAAGATATGAAATCATTTAATGTCTTTACTGCATTGTGACTTAATCATCACCCCCTTAGTGATCGGAGCAGACGCTTATAAACAAAAACAAACAATTACAGAAAAAAAATAAGTCATTTCTTGACGTGTTGCCTAAAAACAAATAAAAACTTGTAAAACAGTAAGCCAATGCTTTGGTTGTATGGGTTTTAGTCAAAAACAACAATGTGGAAATATTCAAAAGAACTTCTAGGCCAAATGAGACAACATTTAGCTGAGCATACACACACAGAAGCATTAGACTCTGGACCCCGAAAAACAAAGATGCCTCTCATAAAATGTCACCCCGACAGATACATAAAAGATGTGCCTGCAGAAAGACGTTGCTTTTCCTACGCTTGCAGAACTAATCAAAAGTGCACAACTTGTCATGCACTTTGAAAAACACAGCCGTCTGACATGGGCGCCGCCTTGAGCTACGATGACCCACTGTATCCATAACGGCACGGGGTTTTAATAACCGAAAAGATCATGCGCTTGATCACCTCTGACACACAAAAGACAAACCAGACTGTCATAACTTGATAAATGAAAAATTAACTGCAATCCGAGATTTCAGTGCTCATGAGTTCAAATGGAAGGAAAATCAATTCGTCTCTTACTGATTGATCCGATTTTAAAGAATAAACGCATAAAAGTAATGAGCTTTGCCCTGGGGGCAGACTCTAATACCCAACCTTAAATGTTCTGCGAAACAATGGCTTTCATCAAATATCGAACTTGGTTTTATTTTAACTTGCAGGCTTTTCTGCTCTTTCTCACCAAGGTCTTCGTGGGAGGACAACATCGCTCCCATTCTTCAATTAGTCGTTCTCTGTCATTCCGGTTTTGTTTATTTTTATATATATATATATATATTTTTTTTCCCCCCAATCATCAGCAACTGCACAGGACGTTGCAATTATTAACAATGCCACACACAAATAATGGAGAAGGAGAGCGGATCAAAAGAAGGGTTAACGAGAGCAGGAAACCCACAGATACTCCAAGTTAGCTCAGGGTTGTCGTCATGTTTTTCCCTCTCCCTTCGGCAGCTTTGTGCACGGCTGTAATCGAACAAGCAGAGGGGAGAATAAAGTCACTATTCTGCTACCAAAATGCAGGGACCTGACCTTGGGTGAGTAAAGCTTGCGAGCGGAACGGGATGGTGATGGAATAAAGAGAGAGGATAGGAGGGTGGAGAGACTGGATGGGCGATGAAAAGTGAAGTGGAGAGGGAGGACGGCACATGAGAGAGAGGGAAAAAAAAAAAAGGGTGTCTTAGTTACAATACTGCCAGTGTCCATTAAAGAAGAGCCCCCAAACCCTGTATTTTACATTAACCTGAGCTTTGCCATGGCTGCAAAGAAAAAAGGAACGCCTGAATAGATTTTCTAATGGCGCTGACAAGGGGACTTGAAACTGTCAACACACATCCGTAAAAACCGACCAAGGATGTTTAGAACAGACAAAACTTCATCCTATCCATGTTTGACAGGTAAAACTACTTTAACTGTGCTTGGTTTAATGTTTTTTTTTTTTTTTTGTCGCTTTAGGATGAGGCAACTGGATGCTTGCGGAGGAAAAGAGGGGGTCCCACCTAATCAGAAGTCAATTGTTAAATAAAGACGTCAACTCAGGCAGAAGGAGATGCTGGATTAACCTTTACCACCGCGGCTCAGGTGATCAGGATCAGAGGTCAGAGGCTATTTTTTTTTTTTCACGTCTTAATGCCCACATTCTCTCTTCCACTCGTTATAGAAATGACGCTGCAGCCCGAACACCCAGCCGTGATCCGCAGACTTCTGCTCCCTGCCAGCATTAATTCAATCCATTAAGGGTCAGCTAGTTAGCAACGTCACCTTGCAAAAGCACGCTTTTACTTTGCAGAGCAGGCCGCCAGAAAACGAAAAGAAGAAAAAAGAGACCCCCCCAAAAACCAGATGATTTGACAAAGGGGGAACATGGTGCCCAGAAAGAAAGGAGGTAGTCTGGGGCAGGGAGGGACAACAGGCATTCAGGACCTTGATGAGGGTGGATTAGAGAGGGCAAGGGTGCCGCTGGGCGGGGAGCAGGGTAACTCTGAGACTTCCCATGTTGAAAGCTTACATTTGTGTATTTTAAGTTAAAGCTTTATCAAGCAATTTGAAGCAGCTGATTAACCCGACAAATGCTGATAGGTGAATCATCTGTGCTTAGCCGCTCACTTTGAGCTTCATGTTATTGCAACTTGCACGCTGTAAGATAGAAATCCAGCTAAATATAAATATAAATCTGTTCTTTTTTATGTACTAGACCTCAGGCTTAATAGCAAGTACACTTTTCCAGCATTATTTGTCTCCAAATTAATTGGGACCACAGGGGAAGTTTTGCTAAAAGTCTTGACATAAATCCATCTATTAGTGGAGTAGAAACATCTAACATTTGAATTTAGAGAAATAAGCAGGAGTAGAAGTAATTAAGAGTAAAAAATATTCAACAAAATCACTGCCATCACAGCGACTAAAAATGCCTGTAAATGAAGCCTTTCTGTAAGTTATATTTGAATTCAAGTTGATCAGAGAATCAATGAATTCCTAATTAGTAACTCATAACTTCCCATTTCTCTGCAAACATGTCACATAAAAGGCCTATTCCTCTTAGCCACTCTTCAAAACTGGAAACTGAAAACTGCTTTTAATAAGTTATCACAGAAAATGGTTAGAAAAAAAACAAAAAAAAACTGTTTTGGATAAAATTTCCAGTGCCGGTTTCAATGAAATTAATGTAATTGGGATGTACAGTGGACATATTTGGACAGCATATTTAAATTTTGCCTTATAGAAACACCGCAAAATTCCCCTCATGAACAGTATATTCCCTGCAACCTGTCCTCTCTACCTTCTTCTTCATTATTTTAGATGCTTTGCCTATCACCAAAGAGGCCGACGGTAGAGGTGCACACTTCCAGACCCATCCAGGAGCTCTGGACGATGTGGAGAAATTGTACAAAGTTTTTAACCCTAACCAGAACAAGGCCGTCTTCTCACACAGCAGAATGTGCAAACAGACCTGATGTGCAAACAGAAGCAAGCGTCTCAATATTGATTTATTTTCCGCTGCAAGAAGTTATATATAAAGATACCGGTATTTCCAGTATCTGTAGGTGATTTACAGGGTTGAGGCACAAGTGCAGAATAGTCTACAAGGAGAGCACTCCATGATGTCTTTCCCCAAGTCATAATGGGAGTTGTTTCTCCTTTAATAGATAAATAAAATAATGTTATCATTATGCTATTTTAAAATGCTTCAAGCAATGTTAGTATATAGAAGTTAATGACTACTGTGCTGAAAATCATGTGTATGAATGTTTATGTTCATGGTTTGGCAAAGGTTTAGTTGTGGGGTTAGGGGAAAAATATGTTTAAGAAATTGTTTTCAATAGGGAAGCCCATTTCCTAATTTAAGATGCAAAACTGCTTAATTTCAAGAAATAACTTTTTATATTTGGAGGTACTGCTGTATTTTCAGGGACAACTTCAGTCAACTTTGATTAGAGGTGTTCGGGAAGTTTTAACTAATAACTATCTTCCTGTTTCTTTGGGGTGGGAATATGTCAGAGGCCAATTTCTCTTTGGCACTCTTGGTAAATTCACAATTCATTAAATAACCACAATAATATAGCTACTTACCTAAATGTTACTACATGCAGAGCTGTAATTGAAAATCTTTGAAAGCTTAGAAGGCTGGATTAAGTTTATTTTTCCACCAGACATGGAGAACAGGTGGGTAAGGGAGGTAAAAAGTCTCACCTTTGGAGAAAGAAAATGGTATTTTGGGTTCACAGAGTCCCAATAACAACTGCTTTTTTAAAGGCACAGACATAAGCATAGAAATATTTAACGAAGTTACCAAAAGCCTTAAACTACTTCTTTACATTTGTCTTCCAAGTAGGCAAACTTTCTTAATAATTATTATTCAGTGACTCAATATTTTTCTAAGTTTTTTTTTTTTTTTTTACCTTGACTCCTTATTTTAGTCAATTCTAGAGAAATACTCAAATCTTTTCAGAGAAACAAGCCATTTTACTCTGACCTACTGAAGAATCAAATTCTCCATTCAAAGGATAAACCCATGTGGTTTCATTACAACGCTAACACCTTAGAGAAGAACCCATTTTAAATAGGATATTTGGACCCTTCTGTTCAATAGGCAGCCTGCCAGGGACACCATTTGTTCCAATTCCTTTAGCCAAATGTATTACAAAGCAGACATGAGTAAATAGTTTACCATGAAAAAGGTGATTCCCTGAGAGCTTTAAGCCAGAAACTTGGCATAAGCGACAAAAAGACCTTTCTTCATTTTTGTCCTTGTTCAATTTAGGGATCTCATCTTTAGTAATTTTTCTATGGATAGGCCAAAATGTAAGTCCAAAGAAGAACTTTAACTGATATTGAGAAATCCTGAAGAATTACTGATCCAGACCGTCTTAAAAGATTACAAGAAAATCTCTCTCCTTGGATTCAAAGAGTAAATAATTGGGGTAAGCTTAATAACTTTAATAATAGCTTAATTGCATTTTAGGACAACAGGTGTGAAATTTAAAGTGGACTAAACGAAGAGTTTATCTGCTGCTTCAAATGCTGACCTTAATCTAAGTAATAGCTTACGGAAATGAACTGAACAATGATGTACAAAATATGATAAAAAAAATCATAAAATTAGTCAGCAAGAGAATATTGTATGTTGAATTAATGTATTGAATTTTTTCTAAACAATGGGACATACCAATGTAGGATGTTAAAGAGTTATGGTTCTGTAACTCTATTGGGTCTGCTTGAACATTCCTGAAACAACATTTTAAAGGCTTAAAATAAAAATAAGAGAAAAAATTGTTCTTTCATTAGTGTGAGCAGCATATGATATGTGAAAATTAAAACATCAAACACAAATAAAAAGGAGCAAGATGACTCGACTTTCATCCAATCTATGGTCAAAACAGGCTCAAAACTGCAGTGCCTTGCAAAAGTATTAATTTAGGAGGACATACAGTAGCAAACCTGGAAGGACGGGCAAAATACATCCAGTCTGACTGAGCTTGAGCTATTTTACCAACAAAATCAAGCAAAAGCTAATAGAAAAACATGTTGTTGTACTTCTAGCAAAGTGTTTCTAAAATTTACAGACTCAGGAAGAATCTGGTGCCTATCTCTAGTGGCCATCGGACGAGAGGTGGGGTACACTGTAGTCAGGTCGCCAGGCCAAAAACTCATGAACGCACACTCACAACTAAGGGCAATTTACAGAGACCAATTAACCTGACAGTCATGTTTTTAGACTGTAGCTGGAACCCGGAGAACCTGGAGAGAACACATGCATGTACAGGGAGAACATGCAGAAAGAGCCCAGGTGGTTTTAGAACCCAGGAACTTCTTGCTGCAAGGCAACAGTGCAACCAACACTGGTGAAACATTTAGACAAAAAAATAATAAAATAAAAATGTTCTTCCATGATAAATTTATCTGCTATATAGTGTTGGTCAATCATGAAAACTAACAAATGTCAATGACATGTGTCTCATTTGTGACATTTGTGTCATGACTAACATGACAAAATGTAAAAAAAGATGACGGGTACGGACAGTTTCACGAGGCATTGTAACAAAATTATTCCATGACTCATGACTTCCATGACTGAATTATTCTCAACTCCAACTTTTTTCAAAGCCAAAAACGTGCCTTATAGTTATTTACATGTTTTAATCAATCTCAGAAGATGAATGTTGATTCTCTTGTGTCCGAACGAGAATACCCCGTGAAATCAGGTGTTGATAGGAATCTGATTGTGAGTTAGATCAGCCCTGTTGCATTTACTTTATGAACGCACCATACCTAAACCCCAACATGTCCTGCTCACCTCAAAGGTCTTTATATTGAAACCCATTACTGACTCAGGAAAGCTCAAACTTTACTTTCAAAATCAATACGGTGTTAAATCAGTGGAAGCCCAGAGACAAAAAAAATCTTTCAATGGAAACTATTTATTTCAAGGTGTTGAGTTATGACTGTGGTTCATTAAGGCTGTGAGAGCGACACACAGAGGGAGAGAGAGAGAGAGAGAGATACTTTCAGCAGATAATAGGAAGGCTGAACAGATTCTAGCAAGGTTGCATTCAGCTAATGTCATTAAAAAACAAGCTGGATGTTTTGAACAACAATATTTTTAGGTTTTAAACAACAGTAAACATTGCTTTTTCATTTACAGGATCTACTCTCACGCAGTGTGACATCCCCTTGTAAGTTAACTGCTAACCATTTCTCCCCTTGAACATCAATTAATCTTTTGCTAATGACTATTTGGAGACTTTTAACTTCTTTAGGAATGTTTGTCTGACACATTTACCGTTTTGTAAAATGCCTGCTGTCTGTTTTTCATTAGAACATTTAAATCTTATCAGATGCTAAAGACTGTGTGCACACTTTTAGCTTCTCAGAGGTGTTGTTGGTGCATTCAAAAACCCAAACAGTGTGTCTTGTTTTGTGTTTCTGTATCATGTCTGATGTCGGTGCCTCACCAAATATTTCATTATGGTTACATAATGACAATAAAGACTCTTGATTCTCTGTTGCTTAAATAAATAAATAAAAACTACTGCTCAGAGAGGCTACAATAAAAATATCTTGAATGTTCCTAACTTTATTTATTTCTTTATTTCAGAATCAGCTAAAAGGGACAGGGCAATGCTTTACAAAAATTGTAAACTGACTGGCACGTCGCTATTCTGAATAGTAACCATTTTAACGTCCACTCTTCTCTGGTAATGACACTTTAGACTAAATACCAATAAAAACCGTAAGAATGCTGCCCTCCTCTGTTGCGAAATGCATGACAACGAATTATTATGCAATTATTTATGATCATGATCACTCCAAACACATCAATGATCATTTCATATGCAGGCAGGATAATGATGCGACCTGCTTAAATTGCAAAGTAGATTTTTTTTTTTTTCCTCTCATAGAAACGGCTAGCTGTCGCTTCACTCTCCCTTTCTGTCCTCTCTCTTATCCCCTACTTTTGAAATGCAAGGAGTGTGTGAGTCAGTCACTCAGCTCGTTCACCCATTCACATTAC
Source organism: Fundulus heteroclitus (assembly GCF_011125445.2). NCBI lineage: Eukaryota > Metazoa > Chordata > Actinopteri > Cyprinodontiformes > Fundulidae > Fundulus > Fundulus heteroclitus. The sequence goes on along the minus strand of NC_046375.1, from coordinate 10,281,758 downwards.
CTGTCCCATCTCTCTCTCCCTCTCCTCCTCCTGCTCTTTGTGAGCGTTTCAGTGTGCCCTGGCATGATCAAAGACAGCTTTGTGACGCCGTGCGAGGCATCCAGGAAGCAGAGAACATCAAACCCCAACTCGCAGAAGGACAGGCTCAGCGGCAACAGAGGCGCATGTGTAATGTACGTGTAGCTGTGTGTGATAAACAAAACGAATAAATTAAAAAGACGAGAGAGAGAGAGAGAGAGAGAGGTGACTTTGTCTCTACCTTTAGCACGTCGATGAAAGGTAGGAAGGTGTCCCTCTGAAGTCCGTTTTTGTACAGATCTGAAAGAGGAGGGAAGGGCTTGCATGAGAGCTGCTGTTTAGCCTCCTAATAATGTCATTCCCGCAACACAGATTGGCAGATAAATTGGCTATTGATGAACTGAAGGATGGGTGGGGAGGCGCGACAAAAGGGATGGAGGGGACCGGGGGTGGGGAGGGGGGGAGAAAAATGGATTTCTGCACCGGCAGCGGCAGCAACATAAAATTCATTACATTCCCAAACAATGGTGGCGAGAGAAAGGACTGTCGCCTTTTCAGCGCGGACAATGTCCACAGCGGCTGGCTGAATAGAGGTTTCAATTAGCTCGGCTGGAACAAATTAGATCTGAAGTAGCATCCCGGACAGACAGATAAAACAGATAGGGATGCGCACAACAAACAGGCACAAAGACGCACAGAGTGAGGCGCACACAGCGAGGCTTAATAAATACAAACAAACCCTGATGTTGGGCTACAGCCTAACATCACATAATAAATAAACCTCACTTTGTAACTCCTGCACTGATGAATCGATGCCGTGAATGAGACGTGACTATTAGGGTTAAAAGAATAGAGATCAATATTTTGGGCATCAATTAATTTTTTTTTGTTGACAAAGTTGTTTGGGGGAAAAAAAAATCAAAGATCAATACAACTCTTCTGTCCGTGTAGAAAATATGACTTCTGCTGTATTGATTAATAAAAAAAAAAAAGGTATAATGTGTTAATTAGTGAGTTTTTAAGAGCCTTGTTGTTGGTATTGATTTTCTGACGCCACTCAGCAAGAAAGCTAATGCGCTCTCTTAATAAAACATCAAACCCTTCAACATGTAAGATTTAAAAAGCGAGCTGGAGCATGCAAAGAGTCATCAGGTTCTATAGACTGTATCTTTAATCTAATCTTAACATCTTTTAATAAAATTGTACATGTTATCATTTTTACTGCATTTCTTTTTCATTGTGTTCAGGATTCTAGCTCATGATGGACGCATTCTCATTTAAAAAAAACATGAAATACGTAAAGAGGAAGAGAAGCGAAAGAATAAAAAGTGACCACGTCGCAGACCAGAACAGAGCCGAAAGTTGCTGCAGAGTGATGGCACAACGTTTCAGTTAATATTTTACTAATGGTGCAACTGCACCACAGTGATGTAGCTATTAGAACCTCATTGCTAAAACACCGCCTGTCACACCACTCAAGCTCTAGCTGCCCACATGCAGGCGGTTTCCCCACCTAAAAGTCACTTCAAACTAATGCTGGAGGTTCGACAGGAAGTTATATACTCAGATGGCAGCTGCTGTCAAACGTTCTCTCCTTCATTTGGCTCAGACACAGAGAAACATTTATTCTGCTACGTTGAGTAGTTGTTGATAAATATGTAGGCGGAAAGCGGGTATTGATTGAAAGGTGATCTGCAGACGTCATTAGATGTTTTGTACTGACAGAGGACCAATAAAAAGCTTACAAACAACACTCGAGGTCACCTCTGTGTTCTGGCTGTTGACTCCCTTCTCAAGCAATCAGCTGTAGCTGTTGTATGAATTATTACTTTGTTATGGTTTAGGTTTTAGGTGGTTCTTTCCTCGAATCCAAGATTAATCTATTTAAATGGATCAAAAAAAATTTTCCAAAAAAAAAAAAAAAAAAAAAAAAAAATGGGGGGGATCTTGACTTCTTCAAGCTGACATTTTTTTTTACTATATGGATGATCGTGCACATCATATCTTTAAAAAGCCTCTAAAAAGTGACTTCATATCAATCTGGTATAGTTCTGTAAGAAAGGTGAGTTTCCCTTTTTTAAATCCAAAACTATAGAGAGTGACAGGCATCAAGACGATGTCATTACAGACACACTTCCACACAGGGAAGTGCTTCATGTTTCAAACACTCAAGAGGCTCTTTTTTTTTTTGCTAGTTTTTTTTTTTTCCCAGAGAAGTGTTATAACAGGACATATATGTTTGAAAAACATTTAAAAAGTTAGATTTGTTGTTTATGTTTCATATTTTCAAGATTTTTAGGTTTTCTGGCTCTACAACAAAATTATATTCAGCTATTAACTTTTGTTTGGTGAAACAGATGAATCCATTAAAGGTAGAGTCGGCAATTTTTCCAAGAAGTTTCCTCAAGTCCCCTTTTCAATAACTGTGCAAGCGGCTCTTCTGCTCCTCAGGTGGATTGTGTGAAAAAAATCTGAGAAATCCACTGTGGTCTTATTTCTCTCAACTGAGACCTTCCTCCTCTTCTCATAAACATGAACGCGGTTTGCTTCTTGCAGCTCTCAGCCATTTTTAAAGTACATGGTGAGAGCAGCGGAGCTACAATGAACGGCTAACACCGAAGCTAACCGCTGAGCTAACCTGATATATAAACACTAGTGCGAATGGCAGGATTGGTCAGTTTTTTTTTTTTTCCACAGTCCTGCAGCTCTCGCAGAGATTTCTTAACCTCCATTTTCTGAATACATAATGTATTGAAACTGTCAGGATGGAAGGACCATTTTACTCAATATAACAAACGGTGTTTCTGAACAGGATTACCAACAGTAGCTTTCAGTAAATGCTCCTGTGCAAACAATATTTTAAACCGATTGCTTTCATTTTCCATGACGATGATAGAAAATGAGGATATAATTTAATCACCCAGATCTTTATTTCTCTGAACTTCATCAAACCAAAAACAAAAAAAAAAACTCTCTAAATTCCCCTCCTGAACACATCCAGGGGCTTTTTGATACCAGCATCACCACATCAATAAAGATAGAAAATGTATGCCTTTCAAGCCGAGTTGTTTCTCTCGGCTTTTAGTGCTCCATTAACCTTGTAATTAATACCAAGTAGGCTCTCTCTCAAGTTTGCCTGCTTTGGTGCTTTGTTCTTAATAGCTGGCAAATATCAGAGATGTGCGCCTTTGTATACGAGAGCCATCTTGCTGCCACCCACTTCACTTAGGGGCTCTGAGACATCAACATCTTCCCGGAGAAAGGGAGGCGTCAGACAGCACATCATGCATTTATCTCCACCTTGATCACCGTCTTGCTAATTCTTCCTGCAACTGGCTCTAAATGCAACTTCAAAGGCTGTTAAAAACAGCGAGGCTCCGAGGTGCATCAGCTGTCCCTCCCCCTAGATCTGTGGTTGATTGCTGTTAAAGAAAGAAAGAAAAAAAGAGGGAAGCAGTTGGTGTGGTCATCTAATAATAATTGATTCCTGTTGAACCAATGTATTGTTAGGTGAAATTATATATTTAATATTTTTATATGCAAGTATAAACAAATGGACTAAAGTATGGATGGAAACAAGGGGAAATGTTCCTCTTATAAAGCAGTAAACAAGGTTCCCGATGTTCAGTGGACAACTTGATTTAAACTAGAGCTGAATGAATTTAAAGATTATCTTTATAACATTATCCTTTTTTCCTTTGGGCAAAACCTTTGATTCCTTGCTTCTTCTATTTATGCACCTGCAATATGCAACACAATCGACAGGGCAGTAAGAATTCTGTTTCACAAAGTTGCTCCTTTCACCTAATAATGGAGCAATGGCTGCCATTAGTTACATTTACTCTTTGTTCGTCTATTTCTTAGTGTAGTCTGCTTTATCTTTTTCCTGAACATAGTTGTTGACTGCTCTTTGCTAAATTATTTTGCATACCTTTTGGTTTTTTGGTGCTGTTGCTGGAAAAAGCTTTACCTAGTCTTTGTTTCTGCCCATGAAAGTACTTCTAACTCAGAGCTTCTGTGTTGTTTTCCGTATCTCGTCCATGTCCTGTCAACCCCAAGCCAGTCATGTCAGATAGTTAAGCATGGTCCTGCTGAAAGTTTTTTTTTTTTAAAAAAAAAAAAAAAAAAAAAAAAAAAAAAGAGTGGCTCCTCTCCAATAATGTCACACATAGTAAAACATTACCCAAATTCCAATAACTGATTACATTAATCTGACCGTGTTTGATCAAAAAAATTGGACTGCATGAAATTGGAGTTGAATCAAACTAGATATTTGTATTGTTTGAGAGTAAACTGGATTGATTTCAGCTGAATTTTGCCTAAACTGGAATTCCATATAATTGGATGAAAAGTGAACTCATGAATTGTAAAGTGACTTGCCATTGCAGTTGCTGTGAATTGGTGTTTTATAAATGAACATAACTGAATAACCAGGAGTACACTGGGGAGAAAACTAAAAACCCTCCAAAAATGCTAAATGTTTGGGACTAAATCAAACAATCACAGAGTGAAACCAGTCAGAACTAAATTAACTTAACAGGAAATCAAGGACTTTATACAAACAGCAGAGGGATAACTGAAACTGACAGATTAAAATGAATTTAACACCATGAGCAGTAACAATGCAAACAACAGATACTAAATATTTGCACACGGTTTGGCAAAAAGATTCTAGACATTTTAATGAAAATAATGAGGAGCGTGTGGACTTTTATATATCCGTAAAATGAAACGATAAGATGGGATAAAGTATGTTGGTTATGATCAGGAGCCTGACTGCCTTCCAACCAAGACGATGCCAAACAAATATATTCAGGAGAATAGAAAAAAAAAAACCCAGCATGGTTGCAAATGACATCACAAATATAATGTCCTCACAACACCAGTCCATGCAATATTCGTATTGCAAAGGACTATTTTGAGTGTAATAAGTTTTGGTTGGTAATATGAAGCTGCATTTTACATGCTAATGTAATATCTAGCATATTGGCCAAATATGGCAGCAGATGCTCACATGCTGCACAAATCACATTAACCAAAATGCTAAAGGTCACAGAGGGTACAAAGAACAGATGAAAAACAGATGAAAAAATAAAATCGACATATATCGCGATTGATATAGCCACTGCAATATTTATCAATATTCTCGACATCGCAAGGTTTTTCTAATATCTAAAAAGAGGTTTTGGATTGTTTAAGGGGACATATTATACTTTTCATTTCTTCCTTTTCACATTGAGATCATTCAGCTGTGGTCTATATAAAGCAGAACTGCAATGCTTTGGTCTGAATTAATTGTTAATTTACCCCCATGTTCCCCCTTTTCACCCCCGTTCTGAGGTGCGTCTGAGAGAAACTCGTTTTGGTACTGTCTCTTTAAATCTGAGGGAGGATCTTCACACCTCGCCCTCCTCCAGGTTGCAGCGCCCACTCCACCCCAATCGACTATTTTTGTAGCGTGCTGGGAAGCTGTTGTGATGAACAACAAGACATTTTGACTTATCTATGTGTAGCTTTGGCATCCTTCAGCTTGGACTACAAAATTGCTCCAAGAAATAAAAATGGCTCAATCGCAAAAGTGGTGAGCCAGAAGTCCATGACCTTGTTTAGCAGCTCCACAGCGAATACTGTGATGTAATTGTTAAAAAATGCAATGGAGAAGGGAGAGAACTAAATGGCTTGAAAAAAGTATGACCCAAAAAAAAAATATCAAGATATCTACTCAGTTCCTGGAGAGAATACATTCAATTCAAGGACACAAAAATGTATTTAAGGATTTTGCATGATATATCCCCTTTGTAATAGGCATAACACAGAGGTTTAGGATTTTATCTCATCTAGCTATACATCTCTGTTTTAGCCTTTAGCACCTTGCAAGGATACAAATAAAGGTGTGAAGAAGGTTGTCTCAACCATTTTGGTATCTCACCCCTGAAGAAAAGACTGCAGTACCAGTTTAGAACGTGTGTGTCTGATCAAAAGCCCCAGCCCTAAAGATGACAAGGATTAGTAACAAATTACAGTACATTTCTATTTTCTTGATGCCTATGTTTTATCTCCCCACAAATCTGCAAAATGCTTTGGACACATGACTGAATCACAGAACTTGTATAAAGTGACATATCCAGTACATTCATTAATTTTTTAAGACACCGTCTCAGAAAGACGCAGACCTGAGAGAGGTCTGCGTCTTTTGTTGCCATTATTTGAACTGCTATAATATATATTCAAACTGTGGATCATAAAGACAGGTGACAAATTAAATATATGACCTGAATAAATTAGTGGACAAACACAATACATCAACACAGGTGCAAAGCATTGCACAATTCAGTAATTAGCTCCCAATCATGCTCTGTGGCATTTATAAAAAAAAATACTAAACATAGCCAGCTGATGCTGGTTTTGTTTTAAAATGGTAGGAAGAAAAGATCTGAGTGCCTTTTGTGTTTACCGGCCCAGATGGCACGGACTCAGTCACTGCTCAGATGGCTGGTGTCTCAATAGAAACGGTGACTAAAGGGACATCTGCATTAGGATGTACGAGAGGTGACAAAGAAAGTCACAATACAGCCAGTCTCCTAACACATAAAGTCAATCACTGCATAAACTTCAAGGAAAATGCAAAATGTTAGGTTCTAGACATAGGTCTCAATTATTACCACAGTTTAAACATTTTGGGGAAAAAAAAAATCAAATAAATTTGCTAGACTTCAGGTGTGGCAGCTTTCAAAGAGAAAAAATATCCAGGCTTGAATGCATTAAGGGTCTTTAGAACTACTGTAACGTCATTGAGTGAAATCTGCTGGCTTTGAATGGGGTTTAGTTGTCATATTAGAGACACAGACCACAGAAAAACAACAGTACATTATTCTGAATGATCATGAAGTGACTTCTAAGACAATAAACTGGATAAAAAATGTTATAGATCTGAGCTTGGCCCTTTGCCATCATCTACTTTAAGGTTCAGCAACATTTAGGGTATGGAACATACATACATATCAAAAACAAAAAGGAAGACTTTTTAATCAGGGTATAACATCCAAGTCACTTCTGGAGTATTGATCAGGGGTTTCATTTATAAAACATTGCATAGTGTCTAAACCAAAAGTTTGTGTATGCCTAAAGGCTGGAAATGGCTTATGCCAAATAAACATTCTGACTTATAAAATCATTTGCACGCACATCAGCAAGCAATTTTACTTTAGAAATCATAGCTGTATCTGAACGTTTGTGTACCAGGTTCTGCCTCATGTTCTGCCCTCCACATTCAACAATAAATGGTCAGCTGCTCGTAATCTTTTGCCTCATGCTGATTTACTACGCCGGGACAGTGGCAGGACCGGGTAAATACCTCTTGCTGCGTTAAACTTTTTTACTCCATCGTGATACACTGAAATCGGGGACATTTCCGGTGGACAGGTCATCCAAAGTGGGGACTCTGGTCACCATGTGCTTCCTCGCTGTGAGCCGCCATTGTTGTCTGAATCCAAACAGTCGCTTCACTGATACGTCACATCTACGAAACTCCCATCTGGAGATCCCAACTGGTTTGTCCATTTTATGCGTTATTGAAATCCCTCCCAATGGCAGCGATTCCAGATGGGTGTGTGCAGCCAGGTGGAGCTCAGCGGAACTACATCCATCTGGCGAGAGTCAAGCTAACTACCATTAGGTATGGGGATGAAATACTTAGACCCACTGTTAGCCCCTTCACTGGTGGAGTGGATCCTGGGTTCCTCCAGGTGCAGGATAATGGCCGACCTCATGTGGCAAGAGTGTGGCCAGTTAAACAATGACAACCAAAACTGGTTTCTCACATGCAATAAAGGACCATCAGCCTACCAGCCGATTGTTAGATCTCTGACAGCTACTTATTGTTCCCAGGGGTCTGAGTCATTTTGCATGTGAGCAACAAGTTTTGATTGTCGCCGTTAAACCTGTTGATCCACTATGTGAAGGTACTGCGTATAATGCTAAGTTTACCTTTAACTTCTCACAAAAACATTTCAACAACGAAGAACCCCGTCCAGCGGACCAACTCAACTTTTCAAGTTTACCTTTAACTAAGTTTACCTTAGTTAAAGGTAACTTTTCAAGTTTACCTTTTCAAGTTTACCTTTTCAAGTTTACCTTTAACTAAGTTTACCTTTAACTTCTCACAAAAACATTTCAACAACGAAGAACCCCGTCCAGCGGACCAACTCAACTTTTCAAGTTCACCTTTAACTAAGTTTACCTTAGTTAAAGGTAACTTTTCAAGTTTACCTTTAACTAAGTTTACCTTTAACTTCTTACAAAAACATTTTAACAACGAAGAACCCCGTCCAGCGGACCAACTCAAATTTTTTTGTTTTGGATTGAACTGTTACACTTCCTACACTAAGGATAAAGGTATTTTTTATTCAAATACATTTTGATAATGTATCTTATTTATTTTCTTTAAATGTTTGTGTTTAAAAAAAAAAAGATTCTCCCAAAACAATTGCAGCATTTCAGTAGCAACAGTTTAGGATTTCCTCTCAGCGATTAAAATTGGCAAGTTACATTTTACATTTAAGGGAGGCAAAGTCAAGGGAGAAAGAAAGAAAAGAAAACTACCTCACTGTGGTTTCTATTGAGGGGGTGTATGTTGTTCTTTTTAATAATCCCTTAATATTAAGTCTGCACATATAAAACACAGGCAAGACTTTTAAAAAGATTTCCACTTAGACAAATCTCCTTGTTTTTAAATCTCTTTTGTATCCTCTTTCACTAAAAACCACAAAACGTTGGACACAAGTTTGGCTTATGTTAAAGTTCTTCTGGACGATTTTCTTTCAGTTTAACAATGAAATGCAACAAATACTGACCCAAAAGGACAGAATGTTCAGCCAGTTTCCTGAAAGAATTGTTTTGAAACCAACAACAACAAAAAAGGAAGCAAAAAAAAGGATTGCATGATTATCCTGTTTACGTACCAAAAAAGTTTGTAAAGCTGCTGTAACTTATGTTGCCATGTGTGCTGGTGTATATAGAAATCTTTTTTTAGGTTATATCAACTGGGAAGAAAATTAAGTGCTTTCGTGTCACATCTATAAAGTATATGTTATGCAACCTTTTTCCAGGTGCCCCATTCCCTATATAGAATATGTATTGGATTAAGGGGTGCAAAATTCACTGTGTGCTTCTTCGTCATGACAGAGTAAGGTGCTTTTTTACCCAAAATATCATTGTTTCGCTTTTCTCCCTTTATGATTGCCTGAGCAGCTATTTTGTTTTTAGTAGACACTCTTTACTTCATGCCAGATCATTCAGGAGTTTACTTATGGGTCATATTTTTTTGTTGTTGATATTCAGCCACACTGCTCATTTAAGCCCGCTGAGATTCAAAAACTGCCCCCTTTAGATGAACTGCTTAACAAAAATTAATCAGTGGTTGAACAGCAACTACTTACAGCTTAACCCAGAACAAAATGCAAACTTTTATTATTGCACAGGAGAGTGCCATGTCTGGCATTAAACTGCAGCTTGGTGATTCAGGACTCGCAGACGTGTAGCCTCGCAAATGTTGGTTTTATTTTTGAAGAAGCTTTTTCCATGAAGCATAATTTAAAACAGATTGTAAGAAACTACATTTTTCATTCGCAGAACACCTCAAACCTTAGATCGATGGGGTCAAGAAATTACCTTGAGATGAGACTTCATGCTCTTGTCTCTATCGGGCTACATTTAAATGGACAAAAGTAATCGGAAATAAAGGGCGGATCAGTATGAATATGCGTCCTGTAAACAAGCCAATAGAAATATTGTGATCGGATTAAGCTCAATCAGAATGAAATTGTAATCCGAATGAGAGAGGCGATTGATGCTGGTTGATAGTCCGATCAGCATGCATGTAAATGCTTGTCAGGATCAAGTTATTCCAAATGTGGCAAACTGAGTTGCATGTGCATGTGAGCCCGACGTGAACGTGACATATGTCCGCATTGTTCAGTGGCAGAAATACATCGGGAAGCAAAACTGTCGGGGCTCCCGACCTTTCTATTTGAGCTCTTTCAACATTAAAAGAACTCAAAATTTTTACTTATTCAGTAATGTTTCAATCATAATTAGAACCTGCTCTAATTATTAGTTCTCTGCTTTTAATTAGTTAAAAGCAGAGAACAAATTTCGTTGTAATGTATATTTCAATGTATGTTACAATGACAATAAAGATGATATTACTATTACTATATTACTATTCAGAAGACAAACAAACTCAATACAATGCTTCTTTGTTTCCCATTTTTTGTTGTTCAGTAAAGACGGAAGTTCTTCTTCTGTTGCGCTTTTAAGGGAAATTTAATAACTCCGCATGTCGGAGTGGTTCTATTCTTAATAAAGCCAGGTGCATATACCAGCACATTATGATTGGATTAATTGATTGTGAGCCCATATAAACGGTACAATCCGATTCTTTTTTTGATTTTTAATCCGAATACATTTCAATCAGATCGTGAAATTTTGTGCATGTAAACATAGCCCAAGACTCGTCTGTTGTAATGGTCCGTTCATTTGTTTTAATAAGAAGGGGCCGGCTCATCTTAGGGTTGTCCAAAACTCTGGCGCGAGACAACTGACTCGTTCGAACAGAGGAACTCGTTTAACCTCTGCTGTAAAGTCGCTACACTGGTCGCCAATCAGATCACCGTTTCATTTTAAAAGTTTAGTCTTAACCGACAGAAATGTACATAAATTCACTCTTTCCTGACTTTGCCGGTACGTTTAAAAAGCAGCTAAATCCATTTTTATTTAAAGAAGCTTTTACTTAGACTTTAGCTTTCATGAATGTGTCATAGTTTGTGTTCCGTTTTGTACACTGCTGTGCATTTGGTCTGGTAAAACTTCTATTTACTTAGATCTTGGGCTGAAAGTTTAAATCTCCACACAAAGTCAATAAATCCCTCAATTGGTTCTGATAAATGTAAAGACAACTCATTAAATAGTAACAATAAAACATACAGGTAACGAGAAACAGCTAAATGTAAAAAATATATACTTTATCATACCATCAGGGGGTCTGTTAGAGGTGGCCACCACCACCACTCCGGTTTTGAACAGCGTCTCAAACAGCTGCGTCAGGATCATGGCATCGGCAACATCGGTCACCTGGGCGAAGAGAAGCAAAGAGGAGGAGGAGAGATTCAGGTTCGGTGCAGCCGGGCTTTTCATGCCCCACACACAACCATGCGTGTGTGCGTTTGCATGTGTCTGAGGTCAAACCAAGCCGGCAACATTTCCTGTTTATTAGTGTCTCTCAGGTGCGCTCATTCAGTCCCTTTGAGCCGATCAAGGCCGTTTAGGCTTGCACGCACGCACACACACCTAACCCACTTGAGCCGACAGCAAAATGGTCGCGCGGCAGTTTTCTACAGAGGACAAATAGCTGAGGGGAAGGCAGCAGATCTGAGCTGATCAAGTGAGCAGACAGGAGAGCGACAGGACGCAAGAGAGAAAGCACGAGGAGAAGAAAAGAAGCATGAAAACAGAGCAATGTCAGTCAGAGAAGGGGTCATGATTGCAAACAAAACCTCTATCATGGGGGGGGGGGCATATGAAATGTGTGTGTCTGTGTGCTGGGCGAGCAGCAGCGCACACAAGGCCATACAAAGTTACAATACATAAACCCAATTCAACTGTCTGCTGCCTTTTTCATCTACATCATTTCCATGAATCCTCAACGAACAAAGGTCGATGAAAAACACTGACGCAAGGACATTTATGAGTCGCTGGCTGTTAAATGAAGAGCTCTGACCTTTCTATTAGTAATCCAGTGCTCTCACTTTTGTTCTTATTCTCTCATCCCTCCCTCTTCCACCTATGTTACTCTTTTGAACAGCCATAAAGGGAGAAATCATGGCACTGTGTGATGGCCAGTAGTCTGTATTCAACTCATCTGATTAAACACGATGACTTGATGAGGAGAGTTCAGAATGGACTAAAATTAATTAAGCCTGACCTGTCTTGTGCCATTTTCCCCACTATGCTATTAGTTTGTGATTACAATTATTTCAAATGCTACGTTTCCACCTTCAAAAACAATTAAATAACTTTTAGCAAATAGGCATTTGTGTACATACAATATTTCTGAAAGCAGGGTAAATGTAAAATTATATTTTGTGTGAGGGCAAAAGTAAAGATAGAGGTTTCGTACTCTGAAACGCTACAACGATCTGAGGCTCATCATGTATGTATGAATATTTCAACACTTAAAGAAACTTTGCTGCTGCTTACGAGCCAGAACTCATCCAAGGTGCACTGAAGCAAGCTTCTCTTCTCTTGATGTTGTTCTTAAAAATGAATAAAGCTGTTTACGATTGGTTTTACAATCTTTATTATGCTGCATTGCAGAAACGTGTTTATATGTCTTTAGCTTTTTTCAGATTTTGTCAATCTTTTTGCAGACTTCATAGTATGTAACTGGAAATCTGAGACCAATGCAAACTAGTGCATATGAAGTGGGAAGGAAAGGTTACATAGTTTTCTGAAAAAATAGGGCAGAAATCTGTAATTCAGCCTCCCTGAGTCAAATACCTTGTCAACCTACCTTTGCTGCAGTCATTTGGGGGTTTTCTCTATCAGCTTTGGGCACATCTAGAGACTCAAATGTTTGCCCATTCTTCTTTACAAAATAGCTAAAGCTCAGTCAGAATGGGATGTAGAACATCTTAGTATCAATTTTTACACCTCGCCAAGTCTTTATAATTTTGACTGGGGCACCTGAACACATGACATATACCCTGATTTAATCCAGGGGTCTGCAATTCTTTACAATACAAAGGGCCATTTTTGCTCTCAGTCCAACTAAGTAAAACTCAGAGACGCTAATGTTACACGACCTTTTGAAAAAAAAGAGGTCTTTGGATTTTTAATAAATATCTGCTGTAGGAAATGTGTTGTCATTCATGAAGAACCACCATTTTACTTACATTTTTAGATTTTGAAACAAAGGAAAACGTAAAACCCCATGCTACAGAAAATCCCTATGATGCAGCCACCCCCATGTTTAATGGCAGGGATTGTGTGATCAGTGTGATAGGTGGAGTTGGTTTCCTGTAACACCCAGTGTTTTGCATGAAGTGCATCTATTTTGTTTGTGTCTGACCAGCCCATAGAGAGGAAGGGGCATGTTTGCTGTGCCCCACACCTCACGTGTGGAAAACTTCAAACAGGACCTCTTATAATAATAATAATAATAATAATAATAATAATAATAATAATAATAATAATAATAATAACATGGCTTCTGTTCTTGTCACATTTGTGGAGATTCTTCCACCTTGTACCTGTGAATCTCTGAAGCTCCTCCAGACTTACTGTGGGCTTTTCTGGCTGCTTCTCTGATTAATGCTCTCCTTGTCCGGCCTGTGAGTTTAAGCCAGGGATACTGTATTTCTAACCTATTCCTGTTTTAAACTTCTCCGCCGCTTTATCTGCCTAGGTGTGGGATACAAAAGAAACCCAAAAGACATAATAAGATTTTCTTATTTTTCTGTCGATGCAAATCAGGACTAATTTTCCTTCTTCTTCAAAATGATTCACTGCTTTGTGTTGGTCTATAAAATCCCCACAAAATCCTGCCAAATAGGCCACTGTAATATACTTATTTTAATTTAAAACAGGAATCTCCCTACTCAAGTGTGATGATTTTATACACTTTAACCTTTTTCACACACCTGGTCTTAAGGTAGAGTTCATCCAACTCTGCAGAGGCTCTTGCTAGTCGTGTTGCTGAATCCTGGCCTGCTACATGAGCAAGCAGGTGTCCGTTACGCCGCCCTCTCCTCTTACTTACTTTTCCTGTAAATAACAGGCACTTCTGATTGCCATACCCACAGCATATGCCTCCTTTCATACCCTGAAGAGTCTTCTGCTTTTGCATATTAGCTCCACTGCCCTTGCCAATACTTGATTAACATTTGTGTTAAAGCCTTGATTTTGCTGAGAAGAGGTGGCTAAGGGCATCAAATTAGAGCGTGCGCCCGCGAGCCAGTGATTGTGAGTGAGCGTAATGAGAATCAACAGAAAGCCAAGGCTCGGTGTCTCTCTGAAGGGGCCCCTACGTTTGCTGTGACCGCAGGATTTTATTTTCATTTCAAAAGAATCATTTAAAAATGACCTTTTATACCGCATGGATTTGTTTATTCATGTGCCCTCAACATGGGCACGGCACGAGGGGCAATATTGATTGCTGGGTGAGTAGGGAGAGAAAGGGGAGAAAGAATGGATCCCAGCAGAATGAGAAAGGTGGAGGGGGACCGACGTGGCACTTGTGGCGCACAAAAAAATAAAAAAAAATAATGGTGCAATCTCTGTTAGTCGTTGGCAAAATTTAAATGAGCAGCCAATTACTCAAGTGTGTGTCAGTTTGCAGCGAGGCGCACGGGTGCCAAATGAAGCCCCTTTTGATGTTACACCTCTTTATGTACACAACCTATGAGCAATTTCACCGACGGAGGCTGCACTAAGACAATGATGCTCGAGCGTCTTCGTCCTCGTTCTTCTCTCGCCGTCTTCCCGTCCCTCCATCTCGGACCTCTCGACGGCGAGTATTCATTAGGAGGAACCGAGAGAAAGGAGGGAGGGGGGGCTACAAATTACTGATAATGGCGCGGAGCTAATGAAGAGAATGGAGAAATGTCATTAGCATTTAAGAGGATAAGATCCATCTGACCCGCCACCGCCAGTCGCTTTCTAGCTCCACTCACTTAAGGAAGCAGGAGAGCGCGACTGATACCCGGAGCCTCATTTGCATGGCTGAGTGGAGGAGGATGCTGATTGGTAAGGGCCCCTGAACCCCCCTCCCTCCCTCCCCCCCAACTACCACCACCACCCCCGCACACACACACACACACACACACCCATCCAACCTCTTGTTTATGCATCCCAAACAACGCATGTCTGCTTGTTTCCCCTCCATTCACTGGTAGCAACAGTTGAGGAACTGAAAAACCGCAAAGCCGGGCGAAAGGCGAACAAAACAAATCAATGAGAGAACACAAACAGCGCTGTGGCTTACAAAGTGCATGAAAAGGAGCCGCTCTTGATCCTCGCTGACGCATAAAGAGTTATTAGAGGGAGCAATCGCACCTTGTGTGACCTCTGACCTCTCCTAATATCAACTGTAATGATATCGGTGAGAGGAGCAGCATGCGCGCTCGGCTCGGCTGATGAACAACACTGATAAATAGGCGTCCTCTTTTGCCGCAGCAGAATGACTTGCCCACCTTACAAAGAATGGGACGAGCTGCAGTCGAAGCTCTCTCCCCTGACGGAATAATGAAATCTCTGCACCGCTAATGACTGAAGGTGCTCTTCACGCTGCACCCAGCGGGGAAAGAAAGAAACTAAGCAAGCCATTGGTAAAAGAACATAAATAAGCTGATTTAAATGTCATTTCAAGTTATATATCAAATACACACACAGTTGGTGCATGTACAATTCTGCAAAGAACCATCCTGTCGAGTTAATTTTCTGCAATGTTCAAGGGCAGCCACTAGGTGTCCCCGGTTCTGCCTTTTTTTGTTTAGGTCCCAATGACAAAACTCCTGATAAAGTAGAAGAAACGGATAGTTGGGGGAAAAAATAATGAAGTGACTAAATTTCCCTCTTGGTTAAAAATATGCTGACAACAATTCAAAGTGATCTGCTTAGTCTGGTTCTTGGTTAAATTTCTGATAGGTCCGTCTCATTGCACTTGTCCACATTTTGTCATGTTACATCCACAAAGTTCAATGCATTTCATTGCTAAGTCATACATGATGGTAAATAAGAAGGGAAAGGGTACATAATCTTTAATTTTTCCAAATGAAATTTTGAAAAGCTTGTTATGTGTTTATAGGGGTGCCGCCACAAACTTTGGGTCCCATGACAAAAAAAAAAAAAAAAACGTTGTACGCTACAATTTAAATCTAGACAATGATATGGCCTTTCTAACACACAAACAGGGACGTTTTTAGGGTCCGAAAACATCAGGGGCTTTAGTCCAGAGCCCAAACTGTTTCATTTTCATGAGACAGCTGCCTACATATAAGACATGTTGCATCAGTTCTCTGTTCTGGCTGGGTTTTAATGAAATGTAAATTATTGTGAATCAAACCAAGAAAGTTTACAATAACTTTACTTGGTTTGATATTTTTTCCCTGTCAACGTGTAGACAGCTATGATAAGTAATGTGGTGATCTAAAGGTCCTTTAAGCTACTTTAGGAATAAATGCGTTTATTTTCACTGAATTAAGCACCAGATATTTTTCACATCTTGAACCAAATCCAGCTGGAAGCTCACCGAGAGCCTTCCGACTTTTTTCTGTCATAGTCAGAGCTTTTCAGGTCTAGCTGTAGCTCAGGTCAAAGTCCCTCTGCTCTCTGTTCCTCATGATGACCCTGGTGACGCTTATTAAAGTAATCCTCCACCTCACGTGTAGCTGAGTGCATGAGTGATTAGCTGTAACTTACAATTAGCTCATTCTGAGTCAGCGTTCAGGTTTTACCGCTAACTTCAGCCTGGTTTATCCCGCTTCCACCTGTTTACTGTGCGCCTCACGCATCAGTTGCACATAGTTGCACAGTCGTGGTGCCCCGTATAGTGCAAGTAATCATTTTTTTCAGTCTTTTTCTTTCAGGTGGAGTTTATTTGGGATACAATGGGAACATATCAGATTTTTTAAGATACAAATATTAAATCTGACGTTATTTGGGGGCTTTAACAGACATCTAAATGTTTTCTTTTGTGAGACAGGGGCTGTTCAGAAAACATCTGGGGTTAGGGGCCCAGAAGCCCAGGTCTACAGACGCACCTACATATGCTTTGATACTAGAGCAGGGCGATATGTCTTTACAATAAAATCTCTGATTTGGTTATACCAAATACGATTAATTGTTTTTTTCCCCTTTCTTTTTATTTTACAATAAGAAATTAAAGAAGTTATTTCAAAAAAATTTTATTTTACAAAAAGAAATTACAGAAGTTATTTTAAAAACTTGCTTTTATTTCAAGCATTTCGTCTGGAATTTGACCTGAACTCAAAGGGCAACTACATGCAAGCTGTGAACCTCGCTTGTGAAAAAATAAGATGGCAGCTCTGCCACTGTGAACAATGAAAATAGAACAAAAAATGTGCTTCAAACTAACTAAAAAAAGTTGAATGGATAATCTGAAGTGTCTTGTGTAATGGTCAAAAAAAGTTTTCCTCCGTCTAGCTCCGCTGCGAATGAGCATGTGCGATCATCGTCATTAAAAGCAAAATGCAAATCTGCTTGTGGAGAGGGTTACCACGTTTCAAACTGAATGTTGAGATGACAAATCGGCTTCCTTATATGGTGCAAAAAGAGTGGTTTGCATCCGATATTTAAATAAAACAGTTAATTTTATTGTGAATATTAAAAACTAAATTTATGTGTGGCTAATTATCTCTATTTACGGTGTTTAACTTTGACAAACCGGAGGTTGTGGGCGTTTTGCTACGAATGCAATTCTGGCGCTTGACCTGGCTGGAGCCCGACGGACAGGAACGGAACAGAGAATTGAAGTTGTTCCGTAATTTGACGGTGAACGACGGAGAGTGGGCCTGTTGATGGTGACGTTTGGAGTAGTCACGGAGAACGTGGAGGAGTTCTTATTAATAAAAATAAGGGGGGGGGGGGGGAGAGTCCCCTCCCTTAGGCTGTTAGGTGGATGGACAAGTCGTGTTAGCTCTGAAGTTGTGACATAGTTCATTTTCATCTCTATGAGATGCCCAAAGCTTGGGATATTGTTTTATAAACTATCTCTGTAAAACCTCTCAACTTTATCCCTGACCTGTCTGCTGGTTTCCACGATGGTTTTTGTCCAGTGATGTTCTCTAACAAACATCAGAGCCCCATTCAATGGCTGGATTTATACTGAGATTAAATTATCCACAGGTGGATACTCTTTACAATACAAGGAGCCATTTTGCCCTCAGTCCAACTAAATGAAACTCAGAGCTGCTAATGTTACATGACCTTTTGGAGAGAAAAAAAATTACTTTGGATTTTTGATAAATATCTGCTGTATGAAATGTGTTGTCATTTCTAAAGAATCATCATTCTATTTACATTTTTGGGTTTAAAAATAAAGGGAAACAATAAGACGATTCATACATTTTCTTCTATGGGATTTATCAAAACTAATGAGAAGAAAAACAGATCTAAAAAAACATTGCTGGTAGTTTTAGTGTCACTTTGTTGTGGGAATTAAATGAAATTATTCAATGAAAAAAACTTCTAAAACCTGTATTTATTATTATATCTGTATTTAAAGACAGCACTTTTTAAACACACTGTATGTTATCCCTCCAGCTTATATAATAACACTTATGCAGTATATTACCTTGCAACCGTTTATACCGATGTGATAGGAATCAATATTCATTCATGTTTAAAATTGTTACAGAGCGCGTTATTAAACACACATTTTAAAACAATGTCTGCAATGCTCTTGCTCACCTGAAACTCATCAAAACACAACAGGCAGATCTCACTGCTGATCTCCATGGCAACCGGGGATATGGGGTCATAGGTGAACATTTTCCCTAGGCTTCGCTTCGGCAGGCTTTGTTTCCTGCGGTGGATCCCTTCAAGCAGCACACAAATGTCAGGAAAATCTTAAAACATGCACCTGCGTCGACAGCCGAGGCTACCGACGGCGCCGAATAACGCTGTAATTTCACCTGGATGGATAATGGCAGACAATTAGCACGGGGACAAACACGGGGATAAATATAGGCTCGCCAATGCACGATGAGTTAAAGAATATTTTAAAAAATTAAATCAGAAAGTCACAACGCATTGAGGAAAAGGAAGATACTGCCTACTTTTATGGATGTCCAACATGAAGCTGTTGAAGTGGACCCTCTTTTTGCGACCGTTTTCCACGTGGGAGTAAAACAAATCCATGAGCATAGTCTTCCCTGTGCCTGAAAGGTTCACAAAATTGAAGAAAGCAGATTAGAGTTCAAATATCAGACAAAGCAGAAAAGATGATTTTTTTTAGAAATGAACACATAATACAGGAGGAGCTTCTTACCAACATTTCCATATATATAGAGACCTTTAGGTGGTGGTTGTGATCCTTTTAGAAGGGGTTCCTTTTTGGGGTACAAAAAAAAATACAAATCAGGTTTTTATATTTATTTTCACTTTTTTTCAACCAGGGAACACTCTTTGAGAATTAAAATCTTTTTGATAAGAGGGTTCTGGCCAAGACTGCAGCACAGACACAACTTCAAACCTAGAAGCATAAAAAAAAAAGAGTAAGCACAAGTTTAGGAAGCAGCTCCAATGAGATGCGCTTTTTCCTAGTATTTGAACTCTCTGGCGTTAAAGGAGACCAGCGCCTGGAGACTTAAAACACTGAATTCAAAAGCAACAACTCCTCCCAGTACTCAACGTCAAACCAGAATTAATTTCAGATGCAACGATCAGCCAGTTTCCTATTAATCGGCTCCAATTGGTCCTACTAGAAAATCAATTTGTTTTGTCTTGTTCATTAAATGCATCCAAACTAAATCCAAATTCAATCCAAACTCTCAGAATTTTTGTGTGGGTAAACGTATCAACCAACAGCATGTATTCTGATGCAGTTTTTTTTTTAAGTATATAAAAATCGAATAAAGGGACATCTTTTTTGGAAGCTTATAATCATTAATCTTGTCTTTTGGACTCAAAACTACTAGCTCTAAAAAGAACTTCTGGCACATTTATTTCTGTTTCGTAAGCTACAGTCCTTAGAAAGAAAACGGAAATCAGAAATTGATATCAGAAAAGGAAAGCGTTATCTTTATTTGTGCAAGTTTCAAGTTTCTTGAATTTTTTTTACAAACCGTTGTCTACGATTCTCATCATCCGTGTATCAAACATTTACTTTAACTTTGTTTTGATCATCCACATGATCTACCAATCATGCAACAACTCAATGACAAAGTTGGTTTCTAATTCAGCAGTGGGAGGTGGGTTTATTTTTTGGCATCAGGATAAACTCAGATTCGCTGGATATCAAAATCTAGAAGAGTTCAAATGAAATCAAGACTGGATCATGAAATACGGATTCCTAAAAAAAAAAAAAAAAGAAGAGTTTCTCATCAGTGACACCTTAACTTAAAGGTATACAACAATTATTTGTTTGATATCTAAATCAGTTCCAGTTTAAACTACCACAGGTCAAGTGTAAAATCCTGATATAAAAGTGTTGAAGCCAAAAAAGATGTGAAAAGGCCCTTTTTTAAATAAAATTGTGAGTGAACGCTTGAATATTTTGCGGTAAGTCAAGAAATAAAAACTGAACAAAAAAATGGATCACTCTCCCACTCGTTGCTGCGCACTGCCAGTCAGCTGGCTGACAAGAAGGCAACATAACTTTTTCCTTGATTACGCGAAATATTTTTTGCAGGAACCTGAATAGTACTATTAAGTTTTGCCGTTTGTTGTATATTTCTACTTACGTTTATGTATAAAACATTAATACAATTTAACAATATAAAAGACGCCATCAATACAACTACAACAAACAATTTGTTCTAACATTTAGCAGCAGCGGCATTTTTTCTGCTGTTAGAAGTTTCAGTTTTTGCCTAATTTAGCATCTTATACAGCCCCAAAATAGCAACAAACGTCTTCATATTTATCACCAAATAAAACTAGAGCATCATTTAATAAACAAGGTACGTCGAGGCATAAAGCCAGCCTTACAGTGTGAGGTTTCATATGATCCAGACTGGCCTACTGCAGGAGACGAAGACAAAGGGGATCTAATCAACAAGACAAGCCAGGGTTCCCACGAAAGAAAAGCATCATCAGAGGAACAATGGGGGGATTTGTCAGACAAAACGGAGGGGTCTGGATGAGGCTCCGTACGAGATGGAGTGGACTTGTGTGCGCGGCCCGTTTAGCGCTGCTAATTGTGATACGGTAATGTAGCATTGAGGTGCTGCTGGAAGTCATTGTGTTGCCTGCCTCTTACTTTCAAAAAGGCCTTTGCTTCAGAGAAACCCTCTTCTGTGTGACCGAGCTGAAAATATAGGGGAAAGCTAACTATCACAAAGGAGAATGAAGCGTGTAAATGTATCTGCCATCAGTTTGCTCATAAAAAAAAAAAAAAAAGTTACTCGAAGCTTATATAGATTTGTAGATGGCTAAATTATGGGCTTTAGGAATGCTGCAGGTGGGGTTTCTCTGTCTCTGTGACCGGACAATGACGAATTACTTTGGGATTAAATCCTCCACTAAATGGAAATAATTGTCCTCTTAATACTGAATTCAGAAACCATTTCATGAGGATGGTACTTGGAGTCCACATGCACTTGGTCCCCACTGCAGAAGTAGCACTTGACTCTGATAAACGCCAGCAATTGCAAATGGTAACATAAATTAATTAAAAGCCCAAACTTGTTGCTAACCCCTCCATAATGTCTCCTAAACCGGTCTGGGAAAGCTGGAGGAGCAACAGGCCGTTCCCGTTTGCTCTGGCATAACAGCGTGTGACTTCTCTCTGACTTCCCAAGCTACCCTTCGCCACGACGGGGGTAATTGTCAGCTGTGGCTGGTAGCCATTCTGCCACGGCAGAGTGGAGAAGGACAAGGCTCTCCCTCAGCGACTTTGTCTAGCTGAGCTTTGCGGCCCGGTCTAGCCTCCAGGAGGACGATACGGACCGGCACAAGAGTGGAAGGTTCACATGCAGGACATGGCCCTTTTTTGGCTTTTAAATGACTCCATTTGTTAAAAGCCAACGATTCTGCATCCCACGCCGGAGTCAAAGAGGAGATTACAGGAGTCCAAGTAAGGTTCAACTTTCCTGCAGTATGACTCCACACAGCATGCCCGACCTAAAGAGGGCGGCTCGGACTAAACAATAGCCCATTGTCAGTCAACCAACCGCAAAACCACGCCACATTGGGTCAATATTAAGTCAACTGTACTCTCCTCACAGACTCGGTCAGTTAGTGGGGACAATGGTGGCACTCTCACATAGAACGGACACCGAAGGACTGTGGCATGACCTGATTTAAACTGGAATAATTGCGTAAGTACTCCAGCCAGTGAGCATGTATTTGAGTGTGTGTGTGTGTGTGACAGACAGAGCAAGAAATAAGGTGCAAAAAGGAGAGGGGAGGACGGGCGGGGCGGTCTGTGTTGATAGCCTAACACCAAAGCGTTTGTCAGAAGCCCAAATCAAAAGCAAAAAAAGACAAGAATGGCCCAAACAATAGGGATCCCCTCATTACTGCGTGAGGACGGTGAGAGAGCGAGAGGGGTGCCGGGACGGGCCCAGCAGGAGGCCTGCCCTGCTGCCTTCCAAAATCTCTGCCTAACCCGGTGTGTCTGTGCCAGCCCACCAACAAAAACACACACAAAAAAAAAAAAGAAAAGAAGAAGAAGAAAAAAAAAAGGGACTCCCAGCACCAAATAGGAGACAGTCAGCTCCTCTGACCTAAAAACAACAACAGCCCCCCGCATTATGCCGTTCATAACTCACACGCACAATAAACTTCCCAGACCCCTACCCTCCCTTTGACCTGAACCCCACGGCCACCATCAGTGCTGCAACTGGAGTACAGTGCAGTCGACTGCAGATCGCTGATGTTTCAGGACATCAGAGGCTCGGGATGAGGTCCTGCTAAATGTTCTCAGAACAGCCATCCTCCTTTTTCCCAAAACTTTTTCTAGAAGGCACGCACATCATATCTTTTTATACCTTGACACACAGAAGAGTTCCTTAAAGGCACCACACTACACATTAATCACTACAGAGTCTTTGCAGTCCATTTTGCAGCTTACGCCGACGTCCAACGGAGCTCAGATTTATTTAAACTTGCAGTGGGGGATTAGGCGTTTCAGAAGCCTATCACTTAGCCTGCATAGAGGCAGACAAACAGGTATGCTGTGAGATCACTAAATGACCTAACATTTCTCTGGAAACAATGCACCTTGAGGAAACAAACAACAAATGACTGCAGTCATGTCTTGATGACATCAAAAGCTGGATGACTTTAAATTTCCTGCATTTAAATTCTGACAAGACAGAAGTTGTAATCTTTGGGCCAGAGTCTTCAAAAAATAAAGTTCTTAATCAATCCCTTAATCTGGATGGCATTAACTTGGCCTCTGGTAATAAAGTTAAAAATCTTGGTGTTGTTTTCGACCAAGACATGTCATTTAAATCCCATATTAAACAGGTTTCCAGAGTTTCCTTTTTTCACCTCCGGAATATCGCCAAAATTAGAAACATTCTGTCCAGGAGTGATGCTGAAAAACTAGTCCATGCATTTGTTACTTCAAGGCTGGACTATTGTAATTCTTTACTATCAGGAAGTCCACAAAATGCAGTTCGAAGTCTTCAGCTGATTCAAAATGCTGCGGCAAGAGTTCTGATGAAAATCAACAAGAGGGATCATATTTCTCCAATTTTAGCTTCCCTTCATTGGCTTCCTGTTAAATCAAGAATAGAATTTAAAATTCTCCTTCTAACGTATAAAGCCCTTAATAATCAAGCTCCACCATATATCAGAGCTCTGATTACCCCGTATGTTCCTAACAGAGCACTTCGCTCTCAGACTGCAGGTCTGCTGCTGGTTCCTAGAGTCTCTAAAAGTAGAATGGGAGGCAGATCCTTTAGCTATCAGGCTCCTCTCCTGTGGAACCAACTCCCAGTTTTGGTCCGTGAGGCAGACACCCTATCTATTTTTAAGACTAATGTTAAAACTTTCCTTTTTGACAAAGCTTATAGTTAGAGTGGCTCATACCCTGAGCTATCTCTATAGTTGTGCTGTGATAGGCCTAGGCTGCTGGAGGACATCAGGGTCTAATTTTCTCACTCTACTGATTTCTACTGTTCTTCAGTCTACTGTTCTCCAGTTTTGCATTGTATTACATTGAAATGACTGTCGTCATTTCAGCTTTTAACTTTTTGCTCTCTCTCTTTTTCTTCATAGTAGGTACACCTGGTCTGGCGTTCTGTTAACTGTGACATCATCCAGAGAAGACGGCTCACCCGCTACTACCATCTAATGTAGAACAGATTACTAGATCAATGTGTGCTTCTGTGCTTGTTTGTCTGTCTTGTTGTGTCTCTGTTCTGTCTTCTGTAACCCCAGTCGGTCGAGGCAGATGACCGTTCATACTGAGCCCGGTTCTGCCGGAGGTTTTTCCTTCCCGTTAATGGGTGGTTTTTCTTCCCACTGTCGCTTCATGCTTGCTCAGTATGAGGGATTGCAGCAAAGCCATGTACAATGCAGACGACTCTCCCTGTGGCTCTACGGTTCCCCAGGAGTGACTGCTGCTTGTCGGGACTTTGATGCAATCAACTGGTTTCCTTATATAGGACATTTTTGACCAATCTGTATAATCTGACCCAATCTGTATAATATGATTGAACTTGACTTTGTAAAGTGCCTTGAGATGACATGTTTCATGATTTGGCGCTATATAAATAAAATTGAATTGAATTGAATTGAAAAAAAAAAAGAAACAAACCCCATTGTAAAGCAATGCACCTTCTTTGTATAAAGTAATACACTCACTGACAGTTAAAGTCAAGCTTCAAGTCAAACGACCCAGAACCCAGTCGAGGGATGTGTTACCTTAGCATTCGACAGTAGATCAAAACAATATATGAAGGTCACCAGACAGAAATTGATTTGTAGGCAGCATTATTGACAATTAGGGCTGTCAAACGATTACAATTTTTAATCGCGATTAATCGCATAATATCAATAGTTAGCTTGAGATTAATCGCAAATTAATCGCATATTTTATCCTTTTATTTCTGAAAGTGTAATAGCCTGTTTGGGCATTTTAATATGCAATTTTGCAATAAATGACACTGATAAAATCCATGCTTGTACAAAAAATATTTTTATTTTGTTATTTTTCAAGCACTTTTCAGAATTGGAATGAAAACATCCTAGTGCCAAATGTTAAACTCTGGACTACAATGGCTAAATGACTAATCATGATACCCTGATGTTTACACCATGTGTAAACAAATGTGTAAATAAATACCTGTTTTCATGCCGATATATTTTTTTGCCTATTAAACAAAGATAGACATGCTATTACGCATAAACATACAAATTAATAAAAATTTTACATTTCAATAAAGTCATAAGTTTTGTTAATTTTTTTCACTCTCTCACACACATCTAATTCTGAGCTTTCACACCAACAACAATAATTTCTTTGAATATTTTTGCTTGCTGTTTCTATCCATATTCATAGAGTTTAAGCCTGGAAAAAGGTTTTAAATTTCCAGGTCATTCCAGTCTTACACTTTGCTTGCAACTGGCCAGGAGCATAATACTCTTGAAAGAGACTGTTTAGGAACTGATTAGTAACTCCAGGTCCTTCGTTTGGCAACGTAATTCAGCCTTAGTTTGTCAAATACAGAGAAAACAAATTAATAAGCATTAAAGTACGGTTTATGGGTTGGGTTTCTGCAATGTTATCAGCATGTTAAAAATTCATCTTCAGAACCAATGTCTGCTCAAAATGGTGATCTGCACCAAGTAATTTACTTTCAGCAGTTATCACCGGTTATCGCACCGTAAACTGCAGAAAATACGTTCAGAGTTGCTCTCTCTGCCTTTACTACCGTCGGCTCCTATGGCGGAGGGATATTTTAGCTGGATACACTCAAATGTAGTGTAGGCAGGTCTCATAACAATCCCTATTTCGTCACTTATTTTAGAGCCCAAATAAGCGATTTCACTTTCAGAAACCTGCCCAAAGAAAAAAACGCAAACCCGTGACTCTTGAAATTTAGAAGTGCTTTTAGAAAAAAGAAGCCCAAAGTCGCATGAAATAAACGGTATTTGGCAACAGTGAGCGCGGGTCTGTTTTGCTACAGTTCTCTAGCACTCTTGAAACTACGGAAAGCGCCGAGGGTAAAAGAAACACAGTCCAGAGAGCGCGGCGGGGGGAAAAACATTAGGGAACGGTGTGTGTGTTTTGACGCGCGATTAACGGCGACAAAAAAAAATTGTCTGCGTGATGGTCTAACAAAGTTAACGCGTTAATAACGCGTCAAAACTGTCAGCTCTATTGAGAATAGGCAGAAAGAGGCTGCATTTTAGATGGGCTGACAATCTACTTCACTCTAAGCTCAGTCACAACAAAAGGCATATACCTGCAGGTCAAATCTCGGTGGGGGCAGCATCATGATCTGCGGTTACTTTGCAGTTCCAAACACCTGCCAGTCTTGGCCCAAATCCTTTAGGCATTTGCTACAAGGCTCGAGACGATGGGAGATTTTACGTGTTCAAGCATACATCCAAATCAACAAGAAGATTGCTGCAGTCAAAGTTTTTAGAATGGCCTAGACAGAATCCAGAACTAAATTGCATAGACAAACAGTGGGGTCACTTGAACAGGGCTTGTGGACAAGACATGTCCCCACAACCTCAGGACAGATTTGAATGAACCTTTGCATGGAGGAGTGGAGAAAAAAACAGAGTGAAGATGTGGGATGCTGAGAGAAGACCTGCTAAAGAAGGGTGAATGCTGAAATAGAAGTTATACAACCAGATTGTTGCACCTTGTTATGTTCCAGTTTAATAGATTTGTTTGTTTTTCAGTTAGTTTGTACAGGAAATATTACATTATACGTCTGTAAATAAAACTTTTCAAATGAATTAAGGTCTCATTATTTTTTTTCCAAAAACAAAAACCTGACATTTTGACAGGAACGTGTACGCGTACTTTTGAGAGGGAGTGTATATTTAAAACTTAGTAACAAATGAGGCACAAGCTTTAATAGTAACTTAAAACAGAACAAAACAAGAACACTCTTCTATTCTGTACCTTTGGAAGAGCAAATCTTTTATATGTGCTTGATACATTTCAGGACACCAAGTTTGTAGTTCTTCCCCATGGTTGCATGGGTTTCCTTTGTGAACTCCCACAGTTTAAAAAAAAAAAAAAATCCAAATTGCACTTAAGTGTGAACATGTGAAGATCTTAAATGTCTCTCTCTGTCAGTCCTGTGACGAAGAGGACCTGGATCTACCCAGATCCAAGAGGACCTGGATCTGGGTAGAAAGGGACTGCTGTGTTTTTGTTTATGACACGTCTGAATCAAACTGCTCAGCCTGACACCTAGCGATCTTCCTTTTCAAGGTACATAGCGGAGGATCTGCTGCGAGGTTTCCTGATGCCGTGGTGCATATCTGAGTCGATCCCTGCAGAAGTTGTGGAAGTACGGGAGATGACCTCCACCAATCAGCAAGTGCAACAGCCAAATTTAATTACCATGGAAACTAAACGGCCAGTGGTGGCTGCAACGCAACGGAAATCAGAGTTAAAATGGCTTTTTAGACGTGAAGCTGTGATACTACCTCACTGGTAGGATGGGGACGACAAGAGGACTTTGCAGACAAGAGAGTTGAAGAGATATCTGCAGTTTATTTTATTTGAAAAAAAAAAATTATATATAAAATGCTGATAAACAGTTTGTTACTCGTCTCGGTAAATGATTGTTTTTTTGTATTCAGTTACGACTTTATAAGGCGTGTCTTGCCAAACAGCTAGACACATTTACATTAAGAGGATCAGCCCATCTGCAAAAGACGCTAGTATACACAAGGCATCAATGGAAGAAATATTGTATCTATGCGGAAGACAATTTAGTACATTTACACTGTAAATCTGACACAAAACAGCAACATATCAACTCATTTACCGTTTCAGCTGCGGGGGCATCATTTTTCTGAGGCTGCCCGCTGTGATCTTTGGAGTGTGGTGGTGGGTTCAGGTACGTGCTGTTAGTGTAGGTATTTAGGCTTTTCTGCAACAGAGCCAGCCGCTGGAGAACATATCTCTGCTGAGCGTCTGTCGCCAGGGAGCCACGTCGCACAAGCCGCTCAAAGTGACCCAGTATGTCCCGGGAGCCAGGAGAGTCCGAGGAGGAGCGGGATGACACGGAGGAGCTGAAGAGCCTCCGACAGCAAGAACCTTCAAAGGACAGCGCTGGTAAAAATGACTGCGCCTGTCACTTTATAGTGTTTTAAAGCGTGTGGGAAAGTAGACTGCAACACGCAAGACTCGTCGCGACCCACTACATCTTTTAGAAGCTAATACAACAAGACTCTTACCTGCGGTGCACCTCCGGGACAGAAGGCAGATGTTGTTTACAGTCTGAGCTCGTTTGGTGAACAAAAACATTAGAGAGGAGCTGACGGCCGCAGGAGCCGTGTAGGACGCCATGACGCTTCAAAGCGCCGCAACTTTATTGAAACGCAAAACACTGTACAGTAACACTGACAATAAATAAATACGACACTTTTTTTTTCATAAAAAGGAATTTGGTAAATAACATCTATTACTAGTACTATTGCATTTACATTAAAATATTGCTGAATGGCTACTTTATTTTTTTAATGTTTATGCACGAGTTTAAAAGAGGAAGAACTCATGCGTTGTAAAATTTACTGATTTAGATTAATATTCTTTCTTTTTCCCCACCGTCATCGTTCCCATTTTTCACTCGCTCTTTGCCCCACCCTCCAATGATGCCAGGGACAGATTTAGGATAAAAAAAAAAGTTTACACTATTAAAAAATAAATAAATAAAATAAAACAAAAAATATGGACACAAAGTTTTCTGGGGCACTAAAGAAACACATTCTAACATCAAATCATCTGATGCTTGGTAAATACTATAAGTGCATAAAAAATAGCCCCCCTCCTTTTTTAAATCTGACCTAAGTTTAAATTGTTACCAGAAACTCCTGGAAATACTTTTGACGTTGGTTTGCTTTCCCACCCCAGAACTATTAGTGGCCCCATCGTGGCTCCGCTTACAAAACTTTGAGAAAGTGCTCCTGAGAGGAGAAGAAGAAGGAGGAGGAGGTGGAGGAGGAGAAAGACAAACTGGAGCTTTATTGTCTTTTAGCAAGTTTAAAGTCAATATATTTAAGTTTAAGCTCAATGGCGTTGTTGAGTTTCAGAAAGTTCCATGAAGAAAATTGTTGGCATAGTTCCTTGCGAAAAATTCCGAAGTTTGATTTTTTTGGTGTCTGAAAGAAAAACTTTCAAAAGGTATAAATATTTTAATCTTGAAGTCATGAGTGGTTGTCTTCCAAACTATAAAGAACAATATAATTACATTTGCAAACCAGTTTTGCAGATTTTCCCCAAATTACCAAAGTTACACCTCTTTTCGTCCAAAAACACGGTAAAGTACGTTTTAATAAATATTGGCCAGATAAGCAGGAACAGTTTTGACAAAGGTATTTGGGAAAAATGCAAAACTGTAACCATACCACCAGCGTGGAAGTGAATACTCCTGTTGGAAAGGTTATTGTACTAACATGTCATATAATTTGTCTGGATCATTACATTATGTTTGCAGTAGAAAAATTTGATAAATTATTGTTTATTTTAGCAATGTCTAAGAAAGCTTTTTAATTTAAAAGATGTACACCTGCTGTAATAATATGATAGTAAAGTAACATTTCTGTTAAAGGAGCACACAAGGTACCAGGTTAAAAAATGCATTGATACTAGCAGTTACACCTTGACTGGGGTAACAATTAAGCCTCAGTTTATGTATTTTATGGTGAAGGAGTTTCAGTACCTAGGGTCAACCGTTCAAACCAAGGCAGTGCAAAGGAGTAGAGTAGATAAAGACGATCGAGGGGAGTAATTTGTGACTGAAACACAGTTGCAAAACTGAAAAAGGAAGGATCACAAGATGGTAGTAAGCAAACATTAAGCAGAGCTGCAGGATATTGAGGTTCCGCTGTGATTAGGGCAAAGTTTCCACATTAGGCAATTACAGAGTGCAAGCATAAGCAAGTACACATACAGTGAAAAATAGTGTGTAAGAAAATAATGCAGACATTTGTTGTTAATAATCTGAAATAAATTAATCAGTGAGTTAAACTTTATTTATTAGGACCTTTAAACCAATGGTCTACGCAACACAAAGTGCTTTGAAGGACTGTAACCAGAACTCTACCCGACCCCACCAAAAAACTAAAAACATGTCAAAGTAGTTTAATATGCATCAACAGACATCAAATAAACAGTATTAGAAAAATATACTTAACCTAAAAAATTAAGTAGGAAAACAATTATACAAATAAATTTACTAAAACACAAAACTTGTGCCAAAAACTACTGTTAAGTTAAAATTATTCATAAATTACATTGGCTATGAAATACGTTGTGCTAAAACACTGACATGCATACATGCAAATAAATTAACCTTGTTCACAAATAAAGTTTAA
The DNA here is from genome assembly GCF_011125445.2 of Fundulus heteroclitus. Classification (NCBI taxonomy): domain Eukaryota; kingdom Metazoa; phylum Chordata; class Actinopteri; order Cyprinodontiformes; family Fundulidae; genus Fundulus; species Fundulus heteroclitus. The sequence goes on along the minus strand of NC_046375.1, from coordinate 10,251,479 downwards.
CATGGCAGTTACTTAAAAGAAGACATTTTTGTCATCTTCCTACTGATGACGATGATGAATTAGACCAACATTCCCGCTGGTGAGTCGTAAAAACGTATCTGAGCTGGTGTCAGCTGAACCTCAGCTGATCGGAAGTACAACCCTGTTGATGTGCAACAGAATTTACGGAGCATACCTTCAAAATAAAAGTACGTAGCACACATTTAATATCCCAAAATATACATTTCCCTTTAATAGTATGAATAAACTAAGTATTAGTGATATTATAATTATAAGAAAATATAATGATTCGTTTTTGCGCATTTTGCTTATGTATTTAACAAGGCGTTATGTTCAAGGTGTTTTATTTTGAAGAACCCCAGCATAAAGCCCATATCCGTGTTGCGCCTACCTTGACAGCATCCCTAGCTGCTTGGGAGGACAGGGAGAAATGGCTGATGCTATAGCTGATACGAGAAGGCTGTACACCAAGCCCCAGAACTTAAATGACGCGTATGGACCCCCGAGTAATTTTCTAGAGATTGACGTGAGCAACCCTGAGACTATCGGGGTCGGCAGAGGCAGATACACAACGTACGAAGTCAGACTGAAGGTGAGGCTGCATTAACAAGCGCTAATGACGTTAGCTCGTAAGCTAGCTGCCAGAGCTAGCCAGCCTGGCTTTTCCTGGTGTTCAAAGTTAGACATTACTGACACCGGTGTTGCCGTCGAGAGACCGACACGTAGCTCACAACTAAGTGCGTAACAGGGGGATTGTTTTTGAATAAAAATAAGTGCTGTCTTGTTGCGTGCCTGCTGGGTTTATCAGACATTATCTAAATTACGCAACGCTAAGGACTGTTAGCCAGCGTTGGCGTACAGGCGAAGTCCTAAATATTTTAAAAAAAAAAATATATATAAGAAAGTATGGTCATATACGTCTGCACTTAATGAAGTACTGTTTCTATCCATTATAAGAAATTGGATCATTTTCAAGTTTTGTTTGGGTTCTCTAGAGTTCAGCTTGTCAACACAAGGTCCATGTCTGTAATTAAGTAGCAGTAATATAATCTGTTTCAATCAGTTTCAAAAAGTTGACTTGTCCTTGAGTGGAACTTAGGCCCCACCCCGTGGTGACTGCAACACATAGATAACAGTTTTAGTCACTCTAAAGGACCGATGTGACCAATATCCAGTTTAAATACCTGGAAAAAAATACATGTTTTCTCTTTTTTCCTGTAAAAGACTCAGTGCATCCCTCCGCTGTCCAGCTCTGATTAATGAACGATTACCCAGAGGCATGTAAAACAAGCACTGCTGGACAGCAACACTTCTTTCAAACATAGTTTGTGTAGTATAGCTGTTGTGAAGTTATTTTGATGTAAACAGATGCAGTCAAATAGCCAAATGTTTTTGAATACCAATGAATACCAATGTACCACGTTTGGTGATATCTTTGCCATATAAAAACGTTTTGTGTGTGTGTGTGGACATTTTGGCACAAATCAAGTTAAAAAAGCCCAATGCCCACATTACCTGGATAAAATGTTGTTTCTGGAATGAGAAACGGCCTACACAGTTTCTTAAAACTGTGTTTTTTCCTGACAATAGTTTTGAACCAGGACTAAAAAACCTTGGCAGCATCAAAATTTATTTTTTGGTGTACAAAACCTGTACAGCATTTGCATATTTTGTCATTTAGTAACTATTCTGTAAAGTATTTGATTTCCAGAGTATCTTTCTCTGCACTCCCATGCAATGTCTTATCGCTTGAATCATAGGAGGCTCTGATTGATGAAGTCAGTTCCTCCGGAGCTATGGACAGGATGCAGCTTGCTGACTGATTCGCCACTTTTTCCCCTCCGTCCTACAACACGTTTCCTTCCTGCAACTCCATTGACGAACTTGCTGAGAAGTTCCTTTTATCCGTTAGTAAAATACTCTCGTCTGTATTTGTATTACACAATAAGTGCAATATTCAGACATTTCTTGGTAGCATTCCTCTGTAAGTCAAAGAGTATAAGGAAAAAGTTATGTTAATAGTAGGAAAGCATAGGTAATGTACTAAACTTCTTTCTCATAATCACCCAGCTTTACAACTGGGGTCAAATCAGTCTAAAATAGCTAATACTTTTTTGAGAAGCCTTATAGATTGGAATAGTCTAATGTGGCATTCTCATTGTGTCAAAGCTTAGTAAAAGTACCATAATTTCACAACATATGTTTATTTAAAACAGAAAAGCAGAATTATACCAGCTGCTGCTAAAATAAAGTAACATGTTCATTGTATTTATAGTATTATTATTATTATTATTATTATTATTGTTATTATTATAGTACATTTATACATGCTACTGCACAATAAAAATGCTCCTGCTAAATGTCTAGTTTAAGTACTTACTGTGCTGAATATTTTCCCTTCTTGTTGTGCTGCTCTTTATCGAGTAACGTTGGTAGTTGAGCAATCTGAAATTAGCCACAGTTTATTACTTAACAGACATGCTTCCTGTCGCTTGCAAAATGTAGTTTTAAGATACTATTTTTTATAAATAAGAGCTATGAGCAGTGCTCCTTTACACATAATAATTGACCATTGGGCTGCCTGTCAGCATAATATTAGCTAGCATTAGCTTATGTTGTTGAGGCTTACTACTAAACTGTTGCAGATAAAGGAGGTTTACTGACTTTTTTATGTCGCTCTCAAATATTGAAGCATTGATTATTTTGGCAACACTATTATATACCATCTTTATCAGTTACTGGGGTATAAGAAACATTTAAAAGAAAAAGATAAACTAACCACACTGAGCCTGGCGGGGTTTCAGGTAAAGGCCGCTAGTCTGCCAGTCTTATACGGTGGGGATACTCCCTGCATTGAATAGAGTTATTGAGAATGTTTGACAGTTCTAAAGGCAATACAATAAGAAAATCTAGGGATGGTTGAAATGTTGTGCATATATACAGTTTAATGTAGAGAGGAACGGTATATAGAATAGGGTTGGGTAAAAATATTGATTCCTAAATATATTGCAATCTATTTTTTCCCAATTTAATATTGATTAAGAAAACCAATACCCGGTACCTATGAATCGGTACCGGTACTTAACGGTACCTATTTTCAATACTTTTGCATCTTTTAAGTAGTTTTCAATAAAATCTCAAAAGTTTTCAATTTAACATATTTATTTCTCAATCTATAAACTTGTTTAGATCTACAAATGAACCTCATTAAAATTGTCTGAATTACCGTACACAAGTATTATTGCACTAATGCTTTATTTTTTAATGTTATTGTTAAAAAAATGAGAATAATCCCAGTTTCTAAGAGGAAAGGAGAATAGTTCAGGTTTACATGCACTTCAGTGTTAATACAATACTGTCATCTTTTAATTTTTGTACTCTATATGGATATTTAATTGCTCAAAAATATTAATACATGCATTGGTATCCTATGGTATACTATGACTAAAATATAACAGGTACTCTTTAAATAATTGTGTGCTTTGACTTTTTACAAAATAAATCGACATTAAATCCATATTGAATCGAACTGTGACCCAAAGAATCAAAATCAAATCAATTTGTGAGGTTCTTAACAATACCCAACCCTAATATTGAATTGCAATGATCATTATAATGTGAGGTTGCTCAAGTGTAAGACACCAGAATTGACAAAGACTCCTGGATAGGTGTGAAAATCTTTTCAGAAATAACTGAGCGAAAGTCCGGTTGCCTCCGATTTAAGCCTGTTTGCTCTTACAATATGACCACTGCGATTCCAAATGTGAGCAGTAAAGTACTTGTAGAGGACTGCTTGGATGCAATATTCGGAAAGCTATTATATTTCATTCACATTCTGCAAGCCAGTATTGTACTCTCACTGGCCCCTTTTAATAGGTACACCCGCTTAACGCAAACAGAAAGTCAGCCGGTCACAAGGTAACAACTAAAAGCATTTGGGCATTTAGGGGTGGTGAAAATAACCTACTTGGGTTCGAAATGAACATCAGAAGTATATTTACGAGACTTTGAACGTGGCAGTACTGTAGAAACTGCTGATCTTGGAAGAGAGGATGTCGAGTGAGTGGCTGTTGTTGGATGAAAATGCCTTGTTGATGACAGACTTCAGAAGAGTGGACAGACTTGTTTGAAACGAGATAAAAGCAAAAGTAGCTCCAGATGCAGTGTACCTTTTTCTAAATGATCATCAGACTTTTATGGACACAGAAGAACAGCAGAATACCGTATTTTTCAGACCTTAAAGCGCACTAAATATTCTTCCCAAGTATGTAATATCACTCTGCCCGTTCAGATATACAGCTCTCTCCTGAGAGGAAGAGCCATCTTTCTCTGTTGGGAGGACAGAGTAGTTGGACTACACTGCCCGTTTCTAACATAAGGCTAAAATAAACGTAACTTTTGTATTTAATTAACTTACTAGGTTTATTGTTACTAGCGCATACTCTGGGAACAGGCTGCCTAAAGGCTCCCACATACTCGGGCGTAATGAGCGCATACTGTGAGCTGCGCGGACTCCGCACTGACTCTCTGTGGACGTTCTACCCTTTATAGTTGAGTGTACTGTTGCCTACATTTCTTGTGGTAAATTCCTACAATTTCCACACTTTCTGCCAGTGGGACGAAGCAGCGGAACGGTTGGTAAAATGTGTGATTAGCTAGCTGAGCACCTAGAGCCGTTTCTTTTCCAGCAGACTCCCACCTGTCAGTGAGAACAGAGAAGGACTGTGATGCTGTGTCATCACGACTGCCTGTTTGGAGCAGCTCAGTGTATCAAGCTCGGTGTCACATACAAAACAGTTCGAAGTCAAGACTTCTTGCCTCCGCAAAGTTTATAGTGGGATACGTACCTGTATGTGCGGAGTATGCCTCGAGTACGCACGGACCTCCGCGTAATGAACTACACCAGAGTAGGTGGAGGCTTTTACACAAATGCACTTCCAGTTTTGACATTACAGTCAGGCAGTCTTGTAGACAGCTCATGGCTCCAATCAGGTAGTGACACAGTGTACCGTAATGCCCGAATATCTAATTGAACACATTTGGTAACGGTAGAGTGAAAGATTTCCATCTTGGATGTACATCTGGCAAATCTGCAGCAACTTTGTGCAGCAAACTCTGTCAACCAGGTTTCTGACACTGTAAAATCAATATAGAAAAAAGAATTAAGGCAACTATAAGGGGGGGGGGGTCTCCAATCTAAAACTAGCAAGATGCTAATCTGCACTTTATCCTGTAATTTTGCTGTAATTTTCCTGTAATTTACTGTAATTTTCAAGCTGTATGCAAACGAAATTTCGTTCTGTACGCACTCTGTGCATACAAAATGACAAAGTTGCCTAAGCCTAAGTAGTCTAAGTCGAAGATGTACCTAATAAAGTGGCTGGTGATTGTTTTAATTTGTTTTTTGGATAATAACTCTTTGTGGCTGATTGACAGCAGTTCAGAAGCTTACAGAGAGGTGTATGGACATTGATGATGAGCAAGGCAAGTTTATTTATAGCACGTTTCAGTGAGTAATGAACAAAGTCGGGCTAATCTCAACTAACATAGCACCGACGTGTCCTAATATTTTTCATCCCCGGTCCAACGGTGGGAGGAAATACTGTGTTGACAAAGTCATTGTGATTTTGTTGAAATCTACAGAAAAATATTCATTTAGATATACAATAACTGCAGGGCTCATTAAAGTTTTACAAAAGCAAATATTTCTATTTTGTTTCCTATTCACACTCTTCTGTTTTGTCTGTCAGATAAACCATGAGTATGAATCAAAGATATTAAACCATTTTCTACAAATAAAGATGTTTCTTCTATCTTTACCGATGGGTGTAAAACTGTTTGGCAGTCACAAGACTCATCTGATTGCCTCATCTTTTATCTCTAACTTGTCATTTTAGTTGACTGACACCCCTGTAGTTAGTGACCCGAAGCATTTAGATTGGCTAGCAGCCTTCAACTGTTTCATAGCCTCCACTGTTTCTTGAAGAAATGAATTTAAGGGGATGGAAGCTGTCTACAGGCATTAGCCTTGAATATAAGGCTACTGTACTTGATTAGCGTGTTATAATTAGCATATGCGTGTAATCAGCATTATTGTGCACCTCATAGCCCTGTGTGACCCTGCTTTGCATAAAACCGCAGAAGAAGCGGCGCATCCCTCACTTTTCAATAAACGTGGTGTCAACTTAGCTTTGCTTCTCTTCTTCTCCTTTCTTTAGCTTTCTTTGGCCGCAGTTTCACTCCATCTCAAGCATTTTAAGAGCCTCAGCCACAATGCCTTAGCCAGGAATGCGTAGTATTTGCTTTGTTCTTTCTTGCTTCTTTTACTTTCTTCCACTTTTTTTTTTCCCCTTCTAATTTCTACCACAGTCTCATCCTCCTGTTAGGATATACAGTTTCTTCTGTTAACAGGTTTCCCTGTTCTCACCACTGTCCTGATATCCACCCCGAACCAACACAGCCCTTGTGGCCGCACTGAGAAAGTCCTGCTTAATCCCTTCATTGAGAAGAGATGAAGAATGAAACGGGGGGTAGGAGCGGGAGCATTTACTCTCCATCCTCACCCCGACACTCGCCCCCCCGCCCCCCCAGCCCCCACCTCTACTCATTGGAGGGCAGAAAGCCACCCCTCTTCACCAGCCTTCTTCTCATCAGCTCTTATCCCATTTCTCTCCCAGCTGTGTGTAGTCGTTTGTCTATTTAACAGCATGGTTACTGTAGTTTGGAGGTATTGATGCAAATCTAAAAAGAATTAGGTGATCCTCATCGTATGACTCAGGCATGTACAACAAAAATATATAACACGATCTAAGCGTTAATCTGATGCAAAAGTAAACACTTGTTGGTTTGCTTAGTTTTTTTAGTGGTTATTGCGCAGAATAGTTGATGTGTCGTGCCCATTCCAGAGAAAAACAAGTATAACAAGCTTATAATGGCTTATATTAGCTTGGGTACCTATCCTATATTTGGCTGTTTAATAAACAGCCTCTTGTAGCTTTCCGACTATAGTAGCTAGACGCTTTAACCTTAAGAGTGATGGGTGATACCCTTTTCACTTCTACCCTATGACATTGTTTTTAATTTTTTTGTGTGACTAAAAATATTTCCAAATAGATCTTCATTGGAATTAAAGAAAATATGTAGTTTTCTTTCAGCCAGCTGATTGGCAGTTCGCAGCGACAAGCGTTAAGAGCCAACACTACATTACACTCTGCACCGCAGAGGCGAGAGAAAACTAATTCCAGCTCTTTCTCTGTCATCTCATTTAAAGCACTTTAAACTGGGGCAACAGTTTTACTAAAGATACCGTTGGGTTTGAAGCATTTTAATACCTTGATAACTTTGATATTGTAACAGGCCGATGTCTGAAAATAACTATAATTAAACTGTTGTTGTGCGTCTGGGCAAGATATTGTCAGTTCATTCTTACATCTCAGTGATGGTGTGTGATTGCTTGCAGAGGCAGTGGTAAAACAACTTGTGTTTGGCTTGGATTACAATGTGACGAGACAAATATTTACAGCAGTGATGGGGGATGTTCCTCGGCCACTTGTGTACAGATTTCTAGCTAATGGTTTAAATCAACAGGCTAAATTAATTCGAAACGTTGCACTTCTTCACGCAGATGCACTCGACTGCTCCCCTTCCTGCATCCTCACCTGACCAAAACAAAACAACGACCTGTCGACTGAAGTTTAAACTAGAACAATTTGTACCCCACCCTCTTTAGTCAACGAGGCAAAGCATTTCCCAATGAGGCTCACGGACAGGATAAACAATATGTTGAAGGATGCCACATGCTAGCTATGCTAACGCTACGACGCTGATGTTTGAGAGCGATTTTAAAAAGGTCATGAAGCTCCTGAATGTGCAACGGTTAAGTAGTTAACCTCCCAGGTGACATACGCTGACGTTATCTCTTTAAATGTTAGCTTCGCAGACACAGACAGCCCACTGAAGGTGTTTTTGTCGGTGGAGATGCGATTCTCAGGTGTGCCCTTCTGCACAACACACTGCTCTATTGTTCTGCAGCACGAATTAGCACAGGAAACCAATTGGAGGCTAATGGGCCTTAAACTAACACAGATCACGGCGGACCTAGCCTGAAGCTGATGATTGAAGCGGAAAAAAGTAGCAACTGTAGTTAATGACTAAAAACAACACGTTACCACAAAGACAGAAAATGTACAGAGTTGCTGCTGAATACATTAGATTGGATTAGGGCTGGGAGACATGGACCAAAAATAATATCTAGATATTTTTAGGCTCAATGCCGATATACAATATTTATCTAGGTGTGTTTTTTTTTTTCTTTTTATAAAGTTATTATAAAAAAGGCATCTCTTAATGAAAGATTTTTCCCAAATGTCTTACAGGCACATTTTCTCACAAATAGCTGTGAATAAATATGAGAAAGGAGTAAAATAACTTACTTGAACACATAATAGTATAATTATAATGCAACATGGACCATCTCGATATAAACAATATAGTCTCTTCTGAAAAATCTTATTAAAAAAATCGCAATATTTTAAAAATCTGGATATATTGCCACGCCCTAGAATGGATCAGATCCTGTAAATATTTTGTGTGCTCCAGATCCATGCTTGTTTTGAAACACTTGTTTTGGTAAAAAATGCTTCTTTATTTGTCCGTCAGTAGTAAACATTTATTTGTATTATCACCAAATTGATAGGCAAATGGAAACACACGGCGGCATACCAAGGATAAACAATTATAATAAAATAATCGCATGGCTTAATCAAAGGTACATATTTCCATTAAGGATAGTAACATCTATACTAAATGTTACCCTATTTACTATTTTGTCAGACAAGGAAGTAGCATTTACATTTTTCTAAATGAGGGCTGAATTGCTTCTACTGGTTGGTTTCTCCTAACTAAGAAAGTAAAAAATATTTTTCATGTTGTAATTAATCAAATATTTAGCTCTTAACTGGAAAGAGCCCTGTGCCTTTAACAAATGTTGCTTGGGTATCAACATTTGAAGTCTTAGTATCATGACAACCATAGTTTTAAACATTTCACAGCGTTATTATATCTTGTTATGGTAAGGCCAGTGTCACTGTTATGGTATTAAATCTTAATTACTATCTACTCCAGTCTCACCCGCTCTGCATCCAATCATTTAAAGTTAACTTTTTGTGACTGTTCGCCAGCCGTAGTAACTGTTATTTTGCCCTGAATGTCCCCAATATTCTTGCCGTTTCTAATGGACAGAGTTACCCTGCAGATTTGTGCCATATTCTTCAATCTTAATGGTGTCTTTTGGTTTCTGGATCCCTGGAGGAGCGTCTCAAGCCGCATAGTGTATTTTTGTTTGGACCCACAGCAAACGGCGGGTTGGAGCTTGGATGTGGATGTACGAAGCGGAGGAAGGGGTGATGGGTATTATCAAAATTTCTTTTTTTTTTTTTTTTCTTTTTCCTTCAGTTGGTTCCCATCTCATCCAGAAAGCACATTCAGGGAAGCGAACTTTGGGATCTCACTTTGTTTATGGATAAGAGTACATAAAAGGGCTCTTATAGCGCTCTCTCTCACTCACTCGGTCTTCCACCCCTCCTCTTCTCCCATAGCTTCTCCCTCTCTCCTTTTTTTTTTCTTCCTCTTTTTCATTTGGGCTCTGGGGTGGGGGCCTTTGGTCATTAATAAAATGGGGAGAGACAGGGAGTGTGTGTGCGCAGGGAGAGGGGAGGGGGGCTTGTCAGGCACAGTCAAGTGTAATCCAAAGTCTACAGCATCCTCTTCGACAACTATTTTAATGGAAATAGGGAACATATTGTATCAAGGCTACCATATCCTACTTGAAATGACAGTATCAAAAGTGGGAGTTGATACTATGGCAACAAAGCAGCTTTTTGCCAGATAGGCAAGTCGGAGAGAGGGTAGGCTGTCAGGCCACAGGGGCCGGCAAGCGAGGGAACGAGTGAGAGAGCGTACACGTAGAGATGAGAGCAAAAGACCCATTGCCCCAACGCTTTTGTTCAGCCTTTTTTTTTTTTTTTTTCTTATCCCCGTTTTGGAATATGATGCAATGAGATGGTATTATGTTGCCATTTTTTTTAATGCCATTATTCTGAAAGGGGAATATATGGGAGGGGGTTGCATGGGGGAGGTTTAGGATGCGCACTTTCAAACTTGACTTAATCCGTCCTGCTAAAAGCTAATGCATGGTGGCCTTGAACTCTTCTCTCTGGAGATGAGTGATCTTTGTCCACCCCCCCCCCTTCTCTCAGCGTCTCGCTGTTTTTTTTTTTTTTTTTTTTAAGGGTTCTGCCTCTTTTCAGGCCAGTTTCAATGAGCCCAAGGCATTGTGTCCCACACATTATGATTCACATGCTCTTCCTATGGAGCGCAGATTGCACCTTGTACGCCCATAATTGAGAGTGAAGCTGGGAGATCTACTTTGACAGAGATACAGCTAGCTTTCTGCTTTTTTTTTTTTTTTTCTTTTTCAGAACGTGTTCCTCTTATACGTTTTGCTTTCAAATGTGTGACCTCTTGTGCGTTTCTCTTTTGGAGACGGCTGGTTTTCAGCGTTCGCTTTTTTTTTTTTAATTCCGTCCCTCTGTAAGGAGAGGAGGCACGGCGCGATGTTCTACGGCGTCGCTGAAATGTTGACTTGGCAGCGCGCTGGTTCGGTGTTCCAGTCACCGCAGAGGCCAGTAAGCTGAGACACCCGCGCCCTCACCTCTAACCAGCCGTGAAGAGAACAGAGGCCAGGGGGGGTAACCTGATCTTTGACTCTCTGCACTCTCACGCTCCGCCTCTTTCTGAGCGTTGTTTTGTGCGAGCAAGGGAAAGAGAGAGTGAGACCTCTCGGATTTCAGGTCTGTCGTTTTTCATGCCTCCCCTTGTCCTGGAAGGCCAATCTCTTAATCACAGGGTCTGAGAGGATGAGGGAACTGAATGTCCAGGTGACTTCCATAACTTCCTCTTTCACAGCTGCCACCATTGTCTTGCCATGCGATGGTTTCGGCATGTGCGCAGACGGGTTTCCGTGCTATTTTTATTTTTTTTTTTTAAGCCTTCATATTTACACAGTTAACAAAGCGGCCGGTCAAATCATGCACATCATCTCATGCATACTTCACAAGTGTCACTTTGGTCGAGTGTTTTCCTGCGTGCACATGATGGGATTAGAGTCACGGCGGTGGCAGATTACCTGTAACTGTGATCTGTTGTGGAGGGGATTAACTTTGCGGCGCTCCACGCTGTGAGGTAACATGACGCAGCGGGGACAGACCGCGGTGAAGTGCCGAGTTAATGCCGGAGCACTGGGGCGATAAAGCTAAGATAATCCACTTCTCCTGTGACCTGAGAAGGAGGAGGAGTGAGGGTTTCATTGACGGCTTTACCTGGAGAGAACTTGAAGTGAGGGGCCGATGTGTTTTTTTTTTTTTTTTTTTTTTTTTTTTTTTGTGAGGCGTGGGGAGTTTTACAAGAACTCTGTGGGAAAGAGGGAGTGGCAAAGCTTTTAATCAGCATGTAGGAATAATCTGCTTTATGCAACTGTCACTTTAACCTGGTTACTTTACTGTACTGTCCAAAACCCTCTGGAGACGCGAAGGAGTCTTGTTAATTTTCAGGAAAAACTCAAGAATCAGTAAAAAAACAACATTTTTTTATGATTCTAATCCCTGCAAAATCCTGAAAGACTAATGCCCTGTGTTACTGTAAAGGACGTTATCTTTTTCTTCCCTTTGTGAATAAATGAGAAGTGGGGAACTGGGGCACGTTGCAAGGGTTCTCGTTTATGCAGCACAGAGTGGTGCATAAATGAGAACTGAAGAAAAAAAAAAGTTGTTTTGTTTTACAAATAAAAACCTAAAAAGTGTGTCTTGCATTTGGATTCAGCTCTCCTCAGCTGATGCTTAGATAAGGAACCACCTTTGACTGGCAGTCTTTTAGGAAAGGTCTACACCCTCTTGCCAGTTTTCCTCAGTTTTTGCAAAATAACTCAGCTTAGTCAGCATGTATAAGATTGTCAGTGAACATAGATTTTCAGGTCTTGCTCTAGATGCCAAATTGGATTTGATTTTATGTCTAAAATTTGACCGGGCACTTCTAACACATCGGTGTCCAGAATACCTTCATGTTTGTGATTGTAAAGTGAGAACATGTGTAAAAGTTCATGGGTTGTAAATATTTTTCCAGTACAGATTTGTGGAGGATCAGCATTAAAGGTCGTTAAGCTGCAAAATGGTATCAACTAAATGTGCATCTGCACAAATAAACACAATTTATGAGTCTCTGAGGGGATTTTTTATCATGTGCATTTACAACAGAGGCCACAAACCTACTTCATACAATAAAGTTTATTTACAAAAAGATGGTTCTAAGTGGCATTTAATGAGTTTAAGGTCTAACGTTTAAAAACAAGACCTTAAAAGTGCAACAGCTTGTGTTGTAGAGATGCGGTAACCTTAATCAAAACAGAGGCTCCCTTGCATAGCTCCGTTTTAGTCTGGAATAAAGATTGAAATTAACCGTTTCATAAAAAGTTGGATGGGATTCGACATCCGTGTGCCATTACTACGATTTTGTGTGAAACGTCATTATTTTTAAGGCATACAAGAGGATAAAAAGTGAAGAGAGAAAAAAAACAAGAACACAAAAGCTCATTTTCTTTCCTCATTGAAACTCCCCAGGAGGAGTTTCAGGGGAAGTAAATGTGACTTGTTTTGCAGATCAAGGGAAATGAAGAGGTAGGATATTGAAGAGGAGAAACCGTGAGCCAGAGGTAAAAAGACCACTTCTGCTCTGCCTCCTCCTCAATTAGTCCTGCACTGAGCAGATGCAGCTCCCAGCCTCTCCAGATTTCTTGCTCTTCCTTTATGACCACATATACCATCTCTTTTCCCTTTTGTTCAACCGTTTACTCAGGCTTTTAGTTAACTCTCCAGCTCGCTTGCACACAGTCACAGTCGTCTGGCCATCGATCCGCTGCTCCCGCTGTCGTCATTCTGCACCTACTTGCTCAGTTGCTTTGCTTTTGTGATTCCGCCGTTTTTTTTCCCCCCCATCTGAATTTTGGCCTCCTGTAAACGCGGCCTGCCCATGAAATCCTCATTCACTTGCTCCTTGTTTGCACATTGTCACAGGATGGCCATGTACCGCCAGGACTAGTGAAGAGGTTTGGCATTGTGCTGTAATTTGCTGTTTGCTTCACTGTTCCTGTCAACGTCTAAACATCTCCCTTTTTTTTTTTTTTTTTTTTTTTTTTTTAAATGCGAAATTTACTCAAGTGCTTGTCAACATCAACTTTAAATTGCGCACACGCCTGTGGATTCACATACATGAATACTCACAAAGAAACGCTAAGCTTTCTGAGTGGGGAAAAAAGACCTTGGTGAGAAAAAGATTACTGCAAATGTAAGTTCCACTTTTGTTTTCTGTTCCCTTAAGGCCGGTTTAAATTTAGTTGAATTATTCCCCCCCCCCCCCCCCCCCCCCCCTCCATGTCGTCCTTACTTGTCCACTTGGGAGCAAACTTTACCAAGCCAAAGTTCAACAAAATATATGTATGTATATATAGGCGTACCCTATTAATGTTAATGGCTATTACCTGAAATTAATTTAGGCTAATTCATCACTAAGGGATGTCATGCTGTCCCTGTGGGTTCATAACTACACTGCAAAAACAGAACTAAAAAGAAGTAACATTTTCTTGAAATGAGTGCATTTCTCCTTCATTTGAGCAGGTAAATAAGATGATTTGCCAATGGAATGAGTATTTTGACCCCTAAAATAAGATAATTAGTTATTCTGCCCTCTAAATAGGATGATGGAGATGAATTATTCCTATTTTAAGTATAAAAATCTCATTCCATTGGCAAATCATCTTATTTAGCTGCTCAAATCAAGGACAAATACACTAATATCAAGAAAATTTGACTTCTTTTTAGTTTAATTTTTGCAGTGTATTGTATTAAGCTGCGTCCCATTTACTGCCTCCTGTTGCACAGGTTTAGTCTGTGAATTACACCGCAGCCAGTTTAAAGACGTTCATGTTGAAAGTTAGAAAATAAAATGCTAAATAGCCTGTTGGTTTACAATCAGCTATGTAGGCCAATAATTATATGTATTGGCATTTTATGCATTCATCCATTGTATCAACACGTCCAGATGCTTATTTCTTGAGGCAGGAGCTGTTAAAGCTCCACACAGATGTTACGACTGCAGCTATCACGTTAGCCGTGTCCAAGTTCAGGGGCTGCGTCTTTCAAGGGCCGCGTTTGTTGGCCCGTTGCATCACGGCGAGGAAGGCTCACTACGTTTGAGGGCTCCACCAAATACGGCTGACAAATGTGTCTTCCTTTTCCCCGATCTGGAGGATGGGTGTGGTGGATCCTTCGTGGCCCGCCTCATCCCATGATTGCAAGTTGAGGCAGATTGTCCAGGCGGAAGAGAGCAGCAAACTCTGATCAAAGTGGGATATATAACAATACATTACAATGACACGCAATTAACTTTTAGGATGTTTTTAGGCAAGAATGTAGCTGTGTAACAGTCAATACCTGGTTGATTTTTCAAGATTTCAAGTGCAACTGGTAATTGTGAGAAGCTGCTTTCACATCACTCTGATGTGTATAATTCATTGTATGAAGAAGACATTTGGTATCTCTCACTTTATCATCCTTATTCATGCAACAACACAATCATTTATATCGTTCGCTATCAGACTTTTTCTGATAAGACTTTAGGGTCTGATAAGACCCTATTTGGACGCTTTTAGCTTCTCAGCAAGTGTGTTGGTCAGAGCAATCAATTAATGTCATAAAAGTGTGTGGAAGCATGTCTTGTGTCTGTGTCTTATGTGTAATCTGTGCATCCCGAGCCGATGTCTCATCATACATTTCACTTATTGTGACAGAAAATATTCTTTAGTAAAATACACATTTTTGTAATTATGGCATTTAGACAAAAATGCTAACGATTTATATTAGGAATTTTGGTATCTTTGTATGATTACGTTGCCTCTCATTTTTGATATTTTTGTTGTTGTAATCAGTTAAAATGAGAGAATAAACACCTTAGTAGTACTTATTGTCACCCTTTTTTGCCATTCTATTTTTAATAGACAAACACAAATATTACAAATATAACCAAGTAATATTAGCTGCTCTTTCATTCAGAAGGTTCTGGGTTCAACTCTCATTTTGGATAATGAGAGCAAGCGATAGCTTCCCGGGCGCCGCACATTGGCAGCCCGGGATGGGTTAAATGCAGAGGACACATTTCATTGGAATGTATGTTGCAATGAAAAAAAAAGATTATTATTACATATCTTAAAACTAGTAACAAGTACATGCTTAATATAACAGAAATGAGGTACCTTCTTGATTTCTAACAAATATTTTATGACATTTTAGCTTAACTTGAACCAGGAGAAACTTTCTCTGACCCAACTTGATGAACTTCGGTTTGAGCCAGTTCAACAAAAGACTTTTTCCAAAAATCTGTTATTCTTATAATATTCAGAGCTCCTCTAAGCTAATTCACATCAGAGTAAGTGTTTAAAGTGTGACAGTCGTGCTGCCTTGTGCTTGTCCTCAGACCAACCTACCCATCTTCAAGCTAAAGGAGTCCAGTGTACGGCGGCGGTACAGCGACTTCGAGTGGCTCAGAGCGGAGCTGGAGAGAGAAAGCAAGGTGAACTCTTCATATGATTTAAGGATGAAGGCCGCAGAGCACTTTGCATGTAATGTTGACTGTACCTGCCATGTGGTAGAATAGTTTGAATCCTTACAAATGTTTCCTATAAGCTTATTGAATCGGAGAGCACCCTGTATTGCATTTATTCGTTTGAAGCAATAAGTGATGCAGGCTAGCGAGGACTGTTTTCATCTCGATTGCTTTGTTTTCTTAGGTGGTCGTACCACCTCTCCCAGGAAAAGCTCTTTTCAGGCAGCTACCGTTCAGAGGAGACGATGGCATATTTGATGACTCTTTCATCGAGGAGCGGAGGCAGGGTCTGGAGCAGTTTCTTAACAAGTAAGCCAGTCCACACCTTCTTTTTCATACTGTGAAGTTAAAAGGATTTATTCTCAACAAGATGTTTTGTGCAGCTGCAGTTATTTGCAGCTCTTCCCTGAGCTTGGTGCCACTTTAACTTTGCAGAACAATGAAACACTTTGTGCGGTAACTACATGCAACTTTTTCACTTCTCTTCACATTGTTAACAAACTGAACCCTCGGAGACAGGTTGGCCCTTTTCCCGCGATCGTCCTTAATTCTCTTATAATTACCTCGCAAAGGACAAGAAAACCAAAAGAGGATTGAAGCGCGCACCCCCACAACGTAATTTTTCCCACATTTGTTTTGTTGTTGATGTGTAATTTATGTTAATTGCAGCTCAAATTACAGCGCGTGGTTCCCTGGGATGGTGTGTGCACCTCTGCTTATTTTTGATCCGGCATGTCCTCGTTTTCAGACGGCGAACAATAAAAGTTACAGTGTGATTGTAATCATTTGCTGCAATAGCAGACTTTGCCATTATCTTTGTTTCATGTGCAAATGCACCAATGTTTCCTGTCGGAATATTAAGCGCGTAAAGACAGTGGAGGAAATTAAAAACCATAAATCTGTTAAAGCAGAGGAAGATGATTCGGTAATTAAGATTTATACCCCCCTCACCCCCCCCTGAAAATCCCCCCCTGTCTTTGCTTTCTGCAAATGAAGCACTGCTGTTGATCATATTATTGTTCAGACGTATTACTGGCCACCGTTGTTCAGTCTGTGATTGAGAGCATTGTGGAGAGTAATTCTTTTGAAATGCTAAAGATGATTGTTGCTGTGAAACAAGTAAGAGGGAGGAGAGGAGAGAACGATCAGTTTTTGATTACGCCGGTTAAACATGATTTATACTTCAGGTAAGGGAGAAGAGCTTGAATCTCCTGTTTTGAAAAGGCTTTTACGTTTTAACATTCTCCTCCTCGTTGCTCTTGTCCTCTGGGCCGATGTTTCCATATTTGTTGAGCAGGATCTGTTCAGGCGAGGTCGTTTTATTTTATTTATTTTTTTATTCCTTCCTAGTCATACCCCTGGTACTTGACCTGCAAATCGTTCTGTGCCGTTTTAATTTCTTTGCAAATATTTCCTATCGGAGGTTAAGATGCGTCCATGTGTGCAATGTTACCATGTTGATCTGCTTCGAGTGATTTATCGTTTGAAGAATGTCATCCTTATGGGTCTCAGGTGCGCTGGTTCATTCTCGTTATGCTCCCTATGCGTCATGTCAACAGAACTTCAGCAAAAGCTGATGTCAAAATGGCTTTTAAAGAGGAAACGGCATTAAAAACATGAAACTACAACAAACAGCTGTAATAACTGCTGACCCTGCTATGAAGTTTCATCTTACCATAAAAGTTTAATTTGTAATATTCTGGGTAGTTTAATTAGTTTGGCTGTAATTGAGCATTGGATTAAAATCAGAATTGATCAATTAAGACATGGTATTAGTGTTGAGAGATTATTACAATTATTACAAAGTTGGTTTCTTTGCATGGGCACTTGCTTGAATTTATCCAGCAGTAAGTGTCTTGATAGTAAAGACTAAATAGTCCACTTTGAAATGTTGAACATTTACTTTCTTCTGAAAAGATTATTATTATGGATCACCATGTAACAGGTAAGTTCTTTTCTCCTTAGCTCAGGTTAGATGCTTCTGACATCTGGTTCAGTACTGGCTTAAGACAGGAAATGCAACAGCGGTACCAGATGTCCTAAATGCATCAGTGATGTCTTTTGAAGCAGCAATTAGAGCCAAAGTCCATTTTAAAAGAAAAAAAAAATCTCTCCCAAATTCTCTGCGAGTTTTTCAGTCTTCTGAAAACTGTTTATACCTGTTTTCTTAAATGCAGGGTTTACCCCACTGTATTGTAAGCCTTGCAACCCGCCAGGCTTTACCTGCTTCCCGCCAGGCAAATTATTATTCAATGATACAGATTTGCCTCAAAATCAATATAAACTGATCAATTGACATCTCCTCTAATTGTCACGCTTTTTCCGGCAGCGGCACACACTTTCCTGTCTCCTTCCTGCAGCCGCTCACCTGATCCTAATAATGAACTCCTGATGGAAGTCTTCAAGTAAACATGTTAGAGAACAGCCAGAGGAAAACATGTAAACCTCTTAGAGGCAAGACATACACAGAGAAGAAAAAAATAAATGCTAAGCTAACAGAATGACACGATGTTGGAGAGCAACATAAAAAGTCAGTTTAGCTCCTGGATCTGCGACAATAAGGTAGTAAACCTCCTGGATGACATAAGCTAACGTTATCTCTTATTAGCTTGACAGACACGGGCAGCCCAGTCAACTGGTTCTGCTGGTTCTGCTGGTCTGAGCTCCCCCTTCGAGCTGCACAGTGCTGTACCACGCAACGCTCCGCTCTGCTGCGGCACGGATCAATGCTGGAAAATGTTCATCAGCTGATGACTTACTGGAATAATGAATAGTGAAACAACACACCAAGGCACCAGAACTCTGAACAGCCAGTTTCTTTGGCAAAGACTTTTTGTGGCTTGGCTAACTTACTTCTTTTGTGTTCACAATCTCATGTAATATTACATTTTTCTGAAGCAAAATTTTTATTTCCATTAGCTGTAAGCCTTAATTATCGAAATCAACACTAAAAAGGTCTTAAAATATATATGTAATGAATCTTTTTTATGAGTTTGACTTTTTTTAAAAGGAATTACAAAAAATAAACGTACTTTTTAATTATATTCTAACTTGCTGAGATGCACTTGTAATGTGCATTTGTACCGTGCTTTTTTTTTAGTGTTGCTGACCAATTAAACCTCCTTATAATCTGCAAATATTTTTTACATATAAACTACCAAATTTTTTGCAGACCATTAGGCGCACTGGATTACAAGGCGCATTAATATTCTTCCAAAATGTGTAATATCACTCCACACTGCAAAAAGGGAACTACTCAAATTACTAATTTCAAGAAAATTTTACTTGCGGTACATTTAGTTCCTTTTTTCACCCCGCACCTCTGCGTACACAGCTCTCTATCCATTTCTGTTGAAAGGACAGAGTAGTTGGACTAGACTGCTCTGCTTCTAACATAAAGCCAAAATAAACGTAACTTTTATATTGAATTAACTTACTAGGTTTATTGTTGCTAGCGCGTACTGCGGGCGCAGGCTGCCTTACATGAACGCACTTCTAGTTTAGACATTACAGTCAGGCAGTGTTGTAGACAGCTCAGGGGTCTGATCAGGTAGTGGCACAGTGTACCGTAATGCTCTGAATATCCACTGAGCGGAGCGCCTCAGTTGCTAACCAAGGTCGTACTTACACACTTTGACAGATTTTTGAGCACATTGTACCACATAAGATCGGTCAGTAAGCACAACAAGTACGGCAATCATATATAAGGCGCACACCAACAATTTTTGAGAAAATTTAAGGATTTTAAGTGCGCATTAATGCCGCCGAAAAAGACTGTAGGCTTGGGCGATATGGACCAAAAATATTATCTCTATTTATAGGCTCAGATGTCTCTATGTTTTTCTTTTTATAAAGTTATTATAAAAAGGTGTCTTTGAATCAAACAGCTGTAGATACATATAATAAACAGCTGAAAAAGAACCTAAAAGTATAATTCTAACGCAAAATAGAGCATCTCAGTATAAACAATATAGTCTCATCTTGTATCTTTTTTTTTTATTTCGATAGATTGCCCAGTCCTAACATGAACACAAACATTCACTCACCAGTTAAAGACCTCAACTGAATGAATACTGAGAGAAAAGCACTTTGTTTTGAAAAAGGAACTGTCTCCTTTAGGATATAATGACGCTTTGCTAAAGAGCGATTTGGCTAAGACTGGGTAACCTAAGAAATATGTAATCATTGTTTAAAATCCATACACATACACTAACCTTGTCCTCACTCTCTGGGAAATGGACAAATCTATACATACTCCCAACAGCTGGACTTAAGTTTAAAAACCAATGGATGCTCTTTATTTTGTCCTCTGTTGCTGTTGTATAGGCAAGGACAAAGGAAGGAGGTGTCAGTGGAAATTAGTTTTACCGATCTATACACAGACTGATAAAATAGTCTGTATTATCGGATATATTTTGGGTTTTATTAACACAACGCATTGCAGAAGTTATTCTTTTGGTTTTAAGGAGTGTAGCAAGTGTTTTATTTATAAAATACTATGCATTGCTAAAGATAAAAAATGGGTAATGGTAAAGATTATCATCCAGGGTGTATGCGTCATGCTTTTGCTCGCTTGAAATCTGCATCAGCTACATAAATCATAGTGTTCTCGGACGTGAAGATTTCCAGTCCAGCACAGAGGGGTTTATCAACTTAATTTAATATTTTACCTTGAATATGATTGTGTGACTATTTCTTTTTTTTTTTTTTTGTTCAGTTTTGCAAATTGCAATTTCTTTCTTCTTTCTTTGTGAGCAAAGTTCAAATCCTTGTTCAAACTTTTTACAAATGCCACTGAAAATTTGCACTTTATTTCTTTCTTTATTTTTTTAATTCTTGTCCAGTGCAGTTTCTTAAAATGTACCCTTGTCTCAATGAGCGTGAAACAATCTCTCTTGCTGTTTTGTGTTTGCTTTCAGAGTGGCCGGACACCCTCTAGCTCAGAACGAACGCTGCCTACACATGTTTCTACAGGACGAGTCTGTGGACAAGAACTACACCCCATCCAAAATCAGACAAGCCTGAAAAACAACAAACATACATGGCTCTGCTTGGCCTGGTCTGGCTCGGCCCTGCTCGGTCTAGCTTGGCCCGACAACCCAAAGCTCTCTTCACTGCTCCAAATTTTCTCTCTATAAACATTTCAGTGACACTTCCTTCCTTCCTTCCTTCATTGTCTAAAATACTATTTCTTGGCTATTTAAGTTTAATCGCTAATCACTCTTGATTGTTTGTTTTGACGTTCCAATTGGAGTCAAGAATGTTATACAGCTGTGGTCTAAAGTGATTTATAGATATTTTTCTTCATGTCTAAAAATGCCACTAACAAAAATATATTATATATTTATCATTTAGCCATGTCCTGAATATATTCCTTTATATGTTACTTTTGAATGAAACTCCCCTGTATGCGAAGCTTGTGTAATGTCCAGCACCATCCTCCTTCGACGACTGGCACACCGCTCTCCGTGACCAGCACCCAAACACGCAAACACACGTTCAACGGACCTCGACTTTCCAGCCACACTTAGTTGTTGTCTTAAAAAGGATGCGTGTGCGTGTGTGTGTGTGTCTGTACGCATCGTGTCCACCAGCACCTACTCGACGATCACCATGTTTTCTAGCATGCAGTTTACACAGAGGGAACTGCAGTATTTCTACTGGCAATACGTATTTTGAGATTTGTATACTGCTGTGCCATTTCTTTTTGTTTATTTTCCAAAATTTTCCAATAAAACGGGTGAAATGCCTCCACGCCGAAGTGCATTTTGTCATCAAGCCACACTTTCCGTGCATGGAGTGGCATTGACTATCAAGTTGGTCACATCGGCTTCATCGTTAAATAAATAAATCTGCTGTATCTTTACATAGAGGTTTATAAGTGGTGGCTGTTTGGTTGTCTTATTAAACAGTCCTGGGATTTAGAATTACTGAGGCATATTTTTTTCAAAAGTGTTAGAAAGCATCTGCTTAAATAATGCACAACTGGTACAAGGTAGTCGCTGTTAAATCAATAAATATCCTTAATGTGATTCATTTTGGCTACTAATTTGGCTGGAATCTAGTCTCAATAACAGGGCATTTACCTATGTTTATAATCACTAATTTGATCATATTTTATAATTAGTTTGAACTATTTTTTTAATCTAAGTTGGACTGATTTAAACAACATATAATTTCATAAATATACACCAGTAGTTTACTTTTAGGTTATCAAGAAGCTTCTGAAATATTTCTGCCTCCATATCTGCTGCTGTTCTCTTTTGAAATGTTAGTGTTTTAATTATTTCAATACAGTTGAGGTCTGAGAAGCCAGAAGTTTTTATGTTAAGGATATTTGTCCATTAACAAAAAAGGAAAACAGTTTGGAAAACCAAGCTTTGTCCAGGTTTTACCTTTTGTAGGTGATTAAGGAGTATGATAAAGAGCTGATTCTGAATCTTTTCCCCAGGGAAATGAACCATTGCCACTGACGCTGAAACGGGTCTTCGGCATGATGCTGCCACCAACCTCCTTAACCGTTTCACCTTTATTTTTCACAAATATCCTAATCTTTGTTTCACATTGGACCATAACACCTTCCTCCCGGGAGGCCTTTGCCTTGTCCCAGCTTCAGATTTTGTTTGTGCCTAAAAGTGTCAAAGCAGGTTGTACTGCCTTGCTTGGCAGTTGGCACCCTTTCATTACATGTTAAACATCTAGTGTTTCAACAATTTCCAGGTTGCCACATGCTTTAAGCCTTGGTGGTTATTTTTGTTTTATAAACACCCTGATGAATTTCCTCTCCACTGGGGGTGACGGTGAAATCCGGACACGGGGGAATAATCTGGGTGATGCATACTGGAACTTGTTTTGACTTGGATCTTGCGAATTAAAAAAAGCTCCTGGGATATCCACAATCTCAACTACAAAAATTTAGAATCAAACCTGTAACTCATTTGTGTCAGACAGGAAACTAGTTCAAATAATGCCACGTTTTTCTGATAACAGTGGTCAGAATTATGCAGCTTGTTTATATGAATATTGGAGCCTGTGCAAGTAATTTTAGCCTTTGTGTAGTAGATATATATATATATATATATATATATATATATATATATATATATATATCTCAAATTCAAACTGCTCTGCACTTATAATTGGAACCATACGGGTTTTTAATGCAGCAATATTACCTGTGTTTATAAATTAATAACAGAGAAGTAGATCAAATGCATTGATCTGTTATGTAAAGCAGTGTATTAGGTTACTAAATTGTGACAAAGGACACAATGTGTCAGATCATTAAATTGATGTCATGCATTAATAGCTGCATTTTTTTGGTAAAGTTTCTTGTAAGTTTGCAGGGACAACATGATTGACTGTATGAAGAGTGACATTAATCTACAGACTAAAAAAAGCTCCAGCTGCTGCTTGTGTTCTGATCTCTGATGTATGAAAACAGCTGTGTTCAAGCTTTGCCTCTTTTATTCTCTTTGTTACAACTCTAAATAGTTATAACTCAAGATATTTACAGCAAACAAATCAACATAGGCCACAAAAGAACATTTCCAAGTGCTGAATATTATTTTATCCAGTGTTAGTGTCTGTCTTCACAAAGTCGACCTAAACACACATTTTAAATGCTGCTGCGTCTGAAAACAGGACACACTGACACAAACAGGGACAGCAGCCACTGAAAAGACACCCTTGAATAATTTTACAGGAACATTTCGCAGTCATTTTCCTTTGTGGAGCTGGGACTTCTTCATCGTTGCCCCCTTTTTGTGCATTTGGTTTCAGCACTTGATCCAGGAACAGCGACGGGGGCCCTTTCACTGTTGGGGCATCTTTTTGGTTTCCTCCACTGGGATTGAACACAGCAATTACAAGATTAAATTGGTTGTCAAGCTCATTGGTCTCTAAGACACTCAAAAGACATCAGAATGTACAGCATTTCTTTTTAAAACGGACTTGGCAGGTGCTCTTCCAGAGTCTTAAGGCGACATTTAAATACTGTAAACTGCAGTTTTCAGAACCTAATCCTTAACTAGTGCAACTGTTAATAGGCAATCCGGCTGTATTTCAGTCTTTACTTCAGTGTGGAGCCTATAGGCTTACAGGATATAGTCTAAGTCAGCCTAAAGGATTTTGTGCTCCTCAAAAACTTCAACCCGCATCTGCTGCACCTACGTTGATTTGACCTTTTGTCCAGACCTGGATAGATCCCTTAGAGTCTTTTTCCACACCTCTGGACAGTTCAGAGTTCATATATCACTTGATTTGTACATGTCGGAGAGAAGTCTGGTAATGGGAACGTTTCCGATGGTCTTTTTGAAGAACACTTCCTCTATGGTGGAGGGGCTGACAGAGCGGAGCGCTGGGAGGAGCAGCAGCAGCTTCCCGAAGCGGCAGGGCTGAGTTGGATACCTGAAAACAATGAAAAGTGTTCTAAAACGGCCACTTACGCATGTTCTGTTTGATCTAAGGCTCACTTGTTGCAAAGAATGGCCATTTAAAACCAAGTTACAATGGTTAAACCAGCTAGGATCCATTAGGCTTAAGTTAAATGTGCATAAAAGCAAGCAACGACAGACTTTTAGTGCCTTACAAACCTCAGATCTAATTTTATGTGGTAGACCAACACAAAAGTGCATAGTTTTGAAGTGGAAGGGAAATGGTGCATGCATTTGTATAAAGCCCTTTTTGATGACCCCTGTACTTTTCAGTTCAACTAATTGGCTTCAGATCGCACTACATTTGTAATTAAAGGCCACCTTGGCGTAATTTAAAATACAGTCCTGTGAAGGCTTCAAGAGTTTTGTTCAAGAACATCGATGAACAAACTGCATCGTGAAGACCAAGGAACACAGTGGACAGATCAAAAATAAGAAGCAGAATGGGGTTGTAAAACAACGTCCCAAGCTCTTAAAAAGAGTACTGCTCAGTGTTAAGATAAGAGTATGTGTCAGGGAGGCACCCAAGAGGCCCCATGGTAACTCTGGAGGAGCTGCAGAGATCCACAGCCCAACAAAACAAATCAGCTGATAGAAATATTGGTCCTCTACTCAACCATTGTGGCCTTTGAGAAAGACCAGAAAGAAAAAAGCCATAGGAAGTCCCACCTGCAGTTTGGCACAAGATAACAAGCAGACAAAGTAAAATCAAGTCAAGCCTTTTAGGTCACATGCAATATGCGTGTGTGATGGAAAGACACTACTTTGCGTTCAAGCTGAATTCTTGCGCTATTTGTGCGTTCACAAAGTACTAAAATCCATCTTGTCCCGCTCCCATCTCAATTGTTCGGGCCTGAATCAAAAACGGTTTGAGCCAATCACGTTACAGTATTATGATTTAAGGCAGGACATGCCAGCTGTGACGAAAGCAAGAGCTGCCAAACCAAAATCAAACATGGCTGCGAGGGAGGGCGCACACGTAGCCGCTGCTATAACATTCGTTTTGTCAGAATCCACAATTTGTTCTTTGAAAAAACAACGGCGACAAGTGCCTTAACCAGCATAAACTTGTGGTTCCTCATGACGATTGCTGCTTACGTTTTCATTTGATACCATGATTGGTTAAAAACCAACCTTTGGGTAGCGGGCACTAGGTGTAGCTTTGTCCAATCAGCTCTGAGAGTTCTGCTGAATGTCCCTCCTTTCCCCGAACGGATTCGATGGGAGCAGAACCAGATTGATAACGTGCAGAACAGAGAGTTCTTGCACGTTACCAGATTGATACACATTAGCAATCTGGCTGGCCAGATTAGTTACTATTATAAATTATTCTGAACACATCAACCACGCTGTGAAGTTTGGTACAGGCAGCATCATACTGTGGGACTCGTGGCCTTCAGTAAAAACAGCAGAGCTTGATGGATTTAAACAACTAGCAACGTAGTTGTAATAGCGGTTTCAAAAAAGTAAACCACTTCTCGTGTTCCTTCCACTTGATAATTACGTGTGCACTTCTGTGTGTCGATCTATCACATGATATCCTACTATAATACAACTGGTTTGTGGCTGTAACATGTACCTGTTAAGGGGTAGAAAAGCTTTTGCAATGCACAGTATGCTTGTTTTTCACCTACCTGGTGTGGATGTAGCTGTTAAGGGTGAGCTGTGCTTCATCTTGTAGTGCAGCGATGGCGCTGGCATTGCGAAAACTTCTTAATTCAGTGCTGCCTTGCGTAGGAACTGTACAAAAATAAAAGACAATGTTTAGGTTTATGCAATATTAACTTGGGGTGGCTCAAGCTGCTTTGACAAATAGCTTCTGGTTGCAACTTGTAAGACTTTGCAGGAAGCTGACGACGCACGCACCCGCTTTGAATGTTACGATGCATTTCAAACAAGCGAACTCGGTCGCGTCGAGGCGCATCTGTCGGAATCTGGTGACCACCTCCTGAAGCGCCTGGATCTCAGACATGATCTTGTTCATCCGCTGAGACTCTGGGTTTTCTGCGTTCATCCCTGTTGATGGAAATGAGAGAAAGGTGTCACCGTGTGGGAATAACACAGCTGCACCAAACAGTCACACAGGTAGATGCAAGAGTGTGACCCGGGCTTTTAGTAAGCTGAAGGGTTTTACATACCAGAGACAGCAAGAAGAGTAGCGGAGTCCACAGGAATTGCCCACTGAGCGATGCCCAGAACAAACAACTCCCTCCAGGCATCCTCCAACAGAATCAGCTGGAAAGAGATTAGTTGCTTAGGACAGCATGAATATATGAACATGTATGACATTTAGGAATAAAAGCTTTTTACACTGTGCTTTTCTTTAATGCGGAAACCTTTTATGTTTTTCCTAATACATCAGAGACACTTATTGCTTATTGGTTTAATATCTCTCATGGTGTTATGCTTGTTTGGAGACATTGACTGTGAATTCTCTTTCCATGTGGTTTCCCCTCCTGCTTCAGGAAAGCCCTTCAGATGTATTTTTAAAAATATTTTTTGTTATTTTTAATTTTAGTGGAAAAAATATATATATTTCAAATGTTCTCTGTTCCACTGTCTGCTAATTAACAAAAACTGTGAAACTAACAGCCTTTATTTTCTACTGTACGGAAGCATTTCTACTATTATTTGTTTTTTTTTCTCCTTAACACTTTGCACTATATATTCAGCAAGTGTCAGAATTGTACTCTATTGCCAAAAAGACACAATAAATGTTGGTGGGTGCACATGGAGAGGTCTGGGCTTTGATTAGCCAAATAGATACATGTATTTCAAAGTGAAATAAGAGGGAGGTAGGTATTAACAAAACCTCTAATATGAACAGCAAACAAACTCTAATATGAAATCCTTGAAATTTTGATGTTATTATTTTGATTTTACATCTGACGCAGCTCATGAATTTAAAGTTTACCTGATCAGACAGAGGCAGGGTGGAGAATGCGGGAACACTTTTGGCCCACTTGATGCTCATGAAGAGGAGGCGTGCTGCAGACTCGCACACGGACTCTGTGGCCACCTCGTACAGGTACATGGGGGTGCCGCTGACCTCATGCGGATACTACCGTGGGAAAAAAACAAAACAACAACCACGTGTCACAGGTCTTAATGAATCGCAGTTCAGAGAACAGTGAGCTACAAAGATCAAATTCCAAGCTCTGGCACCTGATTTTATAATCATTAGTGTTTCTTGTGCTGGATTTGGAACGAAAATCTAATTGGCGGATTTGTGCTTCTTACAGGTTTCTAAATCGGGACAAGAATTTCAGCTTCTAACCTCTGAGGGAGAAAAAAAAACAAACAAACTCTTATTTGAGGCAACTGAAACGGCCTCATTACACTTGAGCATATGTCTTTTCAAGGTCTGTAAGTAGATATCCAGATGTAAAGAAAAGACGGTCACTGGTACAGGATTTGAAGTATTTAGGTGTACTAATGGAGTCACAACTTAGTCCTAAAATATGCTAACAAGTTGCAGGAAGTATTCAGATATTAGACTAATTACAAACAATTTAAACAACTGTACACAGTTCTTTGAGAACTCAGGGATGCATAATGACCATGTCATTGTTAGTTTGTCTTAGGGCATTTATCTTTTTTGTTTACCAATACAGAATGTATTAAATCCTGTTCTGTATTGTTTTATGCCATACACCTTCTGGGAAGGTCAAATGGAAATTGGCCAAAATGGCTGAATTTGCATGATTTACTGATTGTCCCGTTTAAATAAATACAGCAAACTAAGCAGAAATAACTTGTTTCTGGTGTCATAATATTTAAAAATGAAGTCTAACAAATGAAAAACCAGTGGTGACTACTGATGATCTTTGAGTGGCACCAAAAAAAACAAAATCATAATTTTTGGGAGATTTATTATGAGGTATATAATAAATCTTAGGGCCCCTTATGAGTGTCTAACTAAAAAAATCTTTAGCAGAACTGTCTCCCTGCTTGGAATAAAATCAATGTTTGATTTACATACATGTAGTCATTATTTTTCCATTTTATGTAAAATTATTTATTTTCATTGTTGCGTTATAATTATTATTTTGCTTGAACACTGTGTTGTCCCCAGTGCATTTCTATAGTAAAGTCTTTTACTATAGAAATGCAATGCTGCCACCCAGTCTTGACCCTGGTGGCAGCAGAGATATTGTATCTCAATGGGAGATTACCGGTTAAAAAACAGCAGAGTAAAGTAGAGGTGGCCACTTCCCCAAACCCCTTTGGATGGCTCGACTGTTGACATCTTTTAAATTTCTTTATGCTCATTATTTCAGTTTCTGTCAGCTTGAATGAAGAAAAATCAAACTTCCAGTGAAAATAGAACGAGTAAAGCCTAGAATACATTTCAGAACACCGTACCTTGGGGGTGGGTTGCGCTAGGCCCACGATGGCCTGTCTCTCTGGCGTGGTGGCCACTGAGCTCATCTCCAGGTTGTGGGGATCCAGCTGTGTGACGGTAGTGAAGAAGGGAGGCCCGGGCAGCGAGGATCCCGGGAAATGGGTCGAGGAGCCGTTCACCTCTTTGTGGCCCCGGAAATAAAGGGCGACTTGTTTGCGGATGGTGGATGTCCGGGGGCCCCTTTCATGCTGGACGGCTGTGAAGTGGGACAGCGAACACACAGAGTTCAAGGAATAGCTTCTGAAAGACGGAATTGCCTTCTTAAAAAAACAAAAAAAAAAATCTCATCTGCATTCATTGATGGTGCCTGTAGAAGGTGGCTTGCTTTATTTAGGTGTAAAGTTAAGAACTAATACAAAACAAATAATTGGGTTTCATTTGGGGGTCAGAGAATCATGGCCAAAGGTTGTGTGTGGCTTTAAGCAGAATTTTATTTAGGGCACCACTTCCCCCTTAATGCCCATGACCCAACAAGACCCCATTGTCAGAGTTTCATTACAGATTTGGTGGAGTCATGAAGGCAGGTCCAAGTTAATTTGGAAATCTGCAATAATTTGTCAAAATGTATTGGCAAAATAGCTGCAGTGTGCATGAAGGGTGGCCCCCTTTCAGACACAAGCTGCAAAAAAAGGTTGAACTGGTAACATTAACAGTTCTGTAGTTATATAACTACTGGATATTTGTGTCGTTGTTCCTCAATTACAACTGGCACATTTCCACCCAAAAATTGGAAATATAATAAATATTTTATTTTTATACAATGCGAAATTTTAAAATCTCTCTAAAAAAATTTACATTTTAGAAAACAGAATTTGTATGTGAGGCAGGACACAAAACACAAGCAGAGAAAT
This sequence comes from Fundulus heteroclitus, assembly GCF_011125445.2. NCBI lineage: Eukaryota > Metazoa > Chordata > Actinopteri > Cyprinodontiformes > Fundulidae > Fundulus > Fundulus heteroclitus. The sequence continues at coordinate 10,222,080 of NC_046375.1, read as the reverse complement.
AAATAAAATCTTACATTTCTATCAATAAAGAATACTATCATGGCTGTGAAAAACACAGAGATGCCACACTCCCATCTCCTCCTCTTCCTTTTAGAAGAGACAGTGCAAACACACAAGTCCAAGCAATTAACATATTAAAAGTTGCACCGAGCTGCAACCGACATTCCTTTCAAAACAAGCAAGCAGCAGGTAATTATCAGCTTATTTGCAGCTTTCATTAACAGCCTTAATAAACTTGTTCACCTCGGAACCAAACGCCACAGCATGGCGTGTCTATAGTCACAGGCTGCCATAATTAAATCAAGCCTATTTACCGTCTTTATTCATGTTCACTTCCAGACACTTTTTCAAACGACACGCTCGGCATTGGTTCCTGTGGGTTTTGTCAACGGGACAGCCACCCTGCACAGAGACAACAAGGAAAAGGAGGGGGGGCAAGGAAGAAAACAAGAAAAATAAAGGGTTAAAACGAAATCCTCCTGCTATTATCCTCCTGGGAGGCAAGTCTCCAGGTAAAAGATCGCGCTATTATCTTGCAGTTATGGAGCCCGCTCCCCTGCGGCTCTAGTGCGGCCTCATCCCACATGGATAAGTACTCGATCCCGCCCTCTGCCGCCTTAAATCCTCGCCTGGGAATCATCACATTAGATTGGATTACACCTGATATATTAGAGCCGCGCTGTGTTTAGGCCGGTACTTAATGGTGCAGGCATGACACAATTAGGCTCATCAAGGAAGATTTAACACAGCGACCAAAAAGAAAAAAAAAGGGAGAGAGAGAGAGAGGAAGACATAGAAAGATCCGTGCGTAAAATGCGCAAGCCATGTGTTTTGGTAAAAACATGGTTTTTGGATTGAAAAAAATAATAATTTGTTTATATAAAAAGTGGATGCTAATATAGCAATAACAGCTCAACGTTTGATTTAAAACGTGTATAACCTCAGGCTTGGCGTGGCCGCCTTTTCCTTCTTTTTTTTTTTTTACATCAAAAATTGTTCGTGCCAGTTTTTGAATAGAACGATTTAATCGAACAGGTTCAGCATAAAGTTCTGAGAGGAGTCCTCCTCACCTGTGAGCCCGACTTGCACACGTATGTTCGGTTCCTCCGGATGCTCCTCTTGAAGAATCCCGAGCAGCCGTCGCATGCGTAAACACCGTAGTGTTTCCCTGAGCTGCGATCGCCGCACACTTTGCACGGGATGTCCAGAATCCGACCTTTGAGATTCCAAAAAACATGCAAAAACAAGGCTGAGTCAAGTCAGCTTTAAAGTAATAAGATATCACGGTGTTATGCGATTTTATCCGTGGGCTTTGAGTTTGGACGGTAATATGTTTCAAACTTTGATGTTCTTTGACGGAAGAAGCCTTTTAAAATCAATTGGTGCAAGAGATAAATTGTCCAACGAATGACTTATTTTTGGGTACACAAGAACGCACGCCCAGTTCTTCACCCAACCGTGACCATGGGAATTCACTGGAGCATATTTCGGGAATAAAGTCCGGTGGGAAGCGTCATATCTGAGCTCCCTAAGACAATAGACCGAGGGCGCACAATGGAGACATTAGGGGAAAGTGTTAACTTAATGATTTTCCCCCATTGAACCTCGTCTGACTGCCTGGATCTCGACAAGCTGCCAACTCCACTTCATAATGGGACTCGACAGCTGCTTTATCCCGCAGGTCTATAGGCCCCAGGATTAGGGAGTGACACTGCACTGCGAGAATAATGCGCACCAACTCGTTTCACCAACTCAAATGAAGTGTATGTAAATCGACCTCAGTGTAGATGAAAAAAATGTGATTTTTTTTGTGAAGATTTTGTATTCAAATCTGCTGAAAAAGAACTATATTTGTATGCATATGAGGGAGCTTTTTTTCTTTCTCTCTCTCTCGCTTTGGAGGGAAAAGCCGTCTATGTAATTACACTGACGTTTTGCCACCTGCTCATTGATTCACCAGTGACCCGTCAAAAAGGGTAGCATGGGAATAACTACTAGGCAGCAAAAACAATGACTTCAGGGAAGAGTTATACGACTTCAATTGGCTGTTTATTCAGAATCAGAAGGCCGTGGGGACTGTTTGTCCATAGGCCACCACCGTCCACCTTATAGCCTAGAATAGTCATTTTAAATTACTGGTTGAAAAACTTTATTTTAAAGTAACTTTTATTCCCCCTGAAAAAAATAATTGAATAACTAATCCATATATTAGTATTCCGCTACGTTCTCTCCTTTATATATAGCTGCATATATATATATATATATATATATATATATATATATATATATATATATATATATATATATATATATATATATATGGCCTATATAATGGAAAGAACAAATAGGTCATTTGTAGAGTTTAATTACATTTTAGTGTAAAATAGTTTAAAAAAAGATATACTGCGATTTGTTTCTCCCTAAAAACACGAGGACAAATATTAAACCGCGGTTTCTGACTGTGAATTAAATAATTCGGTGCCGAATTTGGTTGAGGAAAAAGGGGAACTGTATTTAACTGCCCACCGTGGGGGTCCAATGCGTTTCCATTGTGTGCAGTAATTGCTTGAAAATATATGGCATATTCTATTAACGTAATCACCATCAAGGCGTAAGGCTGCTAATATAAAAGGGACTTTGTTTCTGGAGAATATAACGTTTGGTACAGGGAGAAGGACGGGATTCCACATTCAGTTTAAATACTGTGATAAAAGAAACGACAACATTTTGAGTACATTTGGGTAATAATAATAATAGCAAATGAAAAATACAACTGCATGTTAAATTGACTGAAATTTTGTTATCGTTAGTCTTGGAAATATATTTTATTTGGTCTTTTTTAAACTTTGATAGAGTTAATATCTGCACCTTTTTCCATAGGCCTTGTGCAGAGATATTTACAAAAGTCACCATACGCAAAAACGGGACAGATAACTATAAATATACCACTCTAATACCTTTACAACATTTAAGGTTATCTAAGTTTACGATATTAAAGTAATCTGTGCAGATTTTAAAATAATGATTTAGAAAATAGCCGTCATTTCTTCTAACAAAGTTAAATGAAACAGATGATTTAGCTAAAATTAAATACTTCACATGAACAGAATTACCTCGATTCTATGCGAGTTTTTTGTGAGTGCGTGTTTTTTTTTTTTTAACAGCTTACACGAAATTTAATTGAAGGCAACAGGTGGTATCAAGTAGGATGCGTAATTCTATGTAATTATTTCTAATTTGGTCTTTATTGTATTTGAAAAACAAGAACATAGAAACACTTTACGCCTGACAAACTACACATCTGAATCCAACGCATAACATCTTTATGATCATCTGGAATAAACAGAATTATTGCGCAGAAGCTGTAGTGAAAATGAATTTATATGCGCAGAAATTGTAATACTTATTTTTGTTAAAAGAATATAAGGTCAGAGGAAGGCCCTGCTTAGACGGCTGGTTATAGTTGAGAACATCGGGGAATGGATGAGAGAACCTTACTTGATTTGACGTTCAGAATATCCAAACAGCCACTTGTTGAACCAGCGGGTTTGCTCATCATGGATCCTCAGGTCTTTTTTTTTTACAGTCTCTGAAGGCAAACGCTCCCTTTTTTATCTTCTATTTTATGGATAGAACAAGAAAACTATCGAAGCAGACGCCGCGTGTCTTGTTCTTGAGCAGCTAAGAAAAAGTCCAATTACCAACTTGACAGAGACGCGGGTTTCGTTCGAGAGCTCCAAATAAAAACTCAACGCTTGAGCTTGATCTCAGCACTCCTGTCCTTCATCACCGCCGAACTGGAGCCCCGGCATGCAGGAGAGACGCAACCGGGAATCGGTGACAGCAGCGCCCCGGCAGGTCGGTGCGGTGCGCACCAGCTGGCGCGTAAAGTTGGAGGTGTGCGGAGGAAAGAAACCGCTGCCTGCGGAGGATCCGACGGGGCGCCTAGGCTGCTGCAGAAACCGACAAAAAAGGCGCAATTTGGGCTAGAATTACAGGTGAGAATCTGTTGCGCACACAGGGACGCGATGTGACTTTGTGCTGCGAGTTCCCCGTGAATAAGCGTCGGTAATATGTATGAGAAGTGTCAGGGGGGCGGCTGGAGGGTGGAGAGCTCCACTTCCTTCATCCACTTGGCTTTCTACACCAAACTCCAGCCTGACGTCACCGAGAGTGTGAGGGTGTGTGTGTTTGAATGTGTTTGAGTGTGTATGTGTGTGTGTGTGTGTGAGAGCATGGAAGGGATAGAGATGCAAAGTCCCTCGGGAGGAAAAGTTGCTGCATAAGTATTTTTCACACATCTAAAGTAATAGTTTAATTTTTTTCTTCCGTATTTCTAAAATAACCCCAAAGCTAACTGTTTGGAAATAATCATTTTTTTCATGCACTTTACAGACGCCACGGTGTGTCTGTATAGGGCACAGAGATGGTATTCGGAGCTTCACTTCCAAGAACTTTCTATATTTTCAGGGACGCTGAGGTATGCTGTCCAATAGACAGTTTTATGTGCGAGTTTATGAGCTGGTGGAGCACCGTGTAGGGAGAATTGTCTATAGCCACTCATTTAGCAATAGTTCAGTCCATGAAAACTGAAAAAGTTATTTATTGCTAAAGAAATGACCCAATCCAAAACATTATAAATACATGCCCACCTCCTATTTCATCCCCTCTCCCCCTCTCCCCCTCTCCCCCTCTCTCTCCTTCTCTCTAAGGGGTATTCCTCTTGAGGGCGGGTGTCCATGTACCGCTTTTCTCCCGCTCATGGCTTGCTTTAAAGCCATTGTGGGCTGCACTGCCTGCAGGGGTTTATCAGCCTGTTGCACGTGTTTAAGCGGGATTTTGTTTCTTTTTGTTAATGTTTTAATAATTTCTTTACTTATTTAAACGATTTACCATATTGGCTGCCAAGCTATGACTATATAGTTAGTTTAAAGTTAAAACTCATTAGGCAACAGTTAATAAAAAAGGCATTATGTCAAAAGCAAAATAAATAAATAAAAAAAATAATAAAAAAATCTATTTATTACATTAAAAGATAAAGGGGAATTTTATCAACAGTTTTAAACTTATTTTAATTATTTGGTTTATCCAAAACACTATAAAGTAGTTTATTAAGATCAACATTACCTATTTTCCATGAAACACATTCATAGATAAATTTTATAATAATATAATATAATAATAATAATAATAATAATAATAATAATAATAATAATAATTATTATTATTATTATTATTAATGTCTCAATAGAAAATGGCAATCTTTGTCCTCTTTTGCCTAGCTGCGCACTTTTAAACCAGAGGAAAACGTGTTACTTAAATTTTTTACATGCGGGAAAACTCTCAGACGTCCATATTTTTAACAGCACCACTTAGATGCTTGCATGACTTTTGAAATGTATAATTAAACATTATCTAATGCCTTTTGTACTTTCTGCATTCCCATAGGTGCATGCTAATTCAAACTGGTTTTAGACTACTTTACAGTCCTCCCCTCTCAGTACCCCCTGCAGCCCTTGATGCGTTTCGGACCCCTTGAAACCCTGTCTGCGCCCCGGGGCCTTCCGGACAAAGTCTGGGGGTCAGTCAGCGGGCCCGCACGGAGGGCCCCGACCTTGACAGCTTGCGGCGCTTTCGCCGGGTAACTCTGGAAATCCATATTCCGTTTTTTAATTGTGTCCATTCCCACGGTGCACCCAGGGCCATATGGACGCACAAAGTGTCGATCTAAGCGGACAGGGGTGAGGCGGAGAGGCGTAGTTAATTGCAATTAGCCATTGTTGCGTCCTCCAGCCTACCCTTCAGCTGAACGGCTGTACTGCTGGAGCCTAACAAGGCCGACATGGAATCACCCCGATATTCCTTTGATTTGCCCGAAGGGACTCATAGAGCGCTTTATAGGTTTGAAATGCGACATTTAAAAGCCATATATTATGCCTTTTTTATATATAGATTTCCCGAAAGCTGCAAAAGTAATCACATTCATTATAGCGAGCGTCTATTTAATTGATCTTTGATTGAACTTATCGAGTAATAATTAGATTTTTCAGGTGATTTTAAATGTGTGGCTATCAGACATGAGAGTGTGTGTGTGTGTGTGTGTGTGTGTGGTGGGTGGGTGGTGGCTGTCGGGGTGTGTGAATGCTGAATGTGTGACATAATCTCCTTAACTCGTCCTAATCCTCGTCATTCACTGATAGCCTTTACACAAATATAACCAACATCATGGTTGCCGGGGCTTCCCTCTTTCACTCTCCTTGTATTAGTGACTCCCTTCTCCTCCAGCAGTCAATGAAAACGGCACTCACAAAGGCCCGACTGGATTGTGTATCTGTTTTCTCTCTGGAGCTCGGCATCAGTATGCGGGTGGATACTTGACATACTATAGGATGGACTTTAGCAACGAGTAAGAGTCCAGCAGAAGTCAGCGCAGAGCAAAGCAGGGAGACCACACGTGTGTGTGCTCATTAGGTGAATGAGTTTGAACCGTAAAAAAAAAAAAAAAAAAAAAAGATTTAAAAACACATAAAAGTCATGTTTTATATAAAAGAGAAAATTTTGGAGATGAAAGACCCCTTTGTTGTTTCTTGTTCAGACTTTATACTTATTGTACATACTTTAAATGAAAACAACAAAATGAACAATAATCATAACTGCATTAATATTGAGTAAAAATAATATTTCTGCAGTAAATGCTTAGATGTGTTATACCTTTGTGAACAACTGTTTTTAGTTCAAGCTTCAAACGATTTGTCTCAGTTTTCTTTTTGTAAATTATGAGCAGAACAACGGATCTCTTTGAAAAAAAATAATAAAAAAAAATTTCTCTACAAAAATAGGGCTGCAGCTGCAGTATATTAGGAAAACAAATAATTACAACGTAGTTTGGTAAATAAATAAATACATGTGATGATATAGATTTTGATTAATCCACATTTTTCTCACTCTTTCCATCACTACATTCCTCCCTTCCATTTTCAGTAAGTTTAAGCATTTTGTCGTCAGAAATCTATGGAAAATTTCCGCTCAAGGGTAGTGAAAACCCATTATTTGCATGCAGATCGTTAGTGTGTATGCTTTGGAATATAATAATCAACCAAATATTCCATTCAAGCCATCTTAGCAAGGAATAATATAACCTTTTATATTAACCATATTTAAACATTTTTAAAACAGGAAAATTGTGATTCAAAATATTGTATTTGTCATGTCAGGAATATTGATCTTCTGGATTGGACACCCGGGGAGGAGTGGCAAGTGGCTTGTAAGAACCAAAGTGAATGTTTTATATTTTGTTTATATGTTTCGGTGGCACAGGTGTTCAGATTTTCCTTCACCTCAGGTGATTGCTTAGGGGGATGCGGTCCCATGTTATTTAGTGGACACGAGCGGACCCAACAGGTAGTTAGGTGAGGACTTTTTTGAAAGCTTTCTGTTGAGCATCATTCATAATCGTCACAATCACCGTCAGCCTTAGTCTCCGTTTTTCTGTATCGTCGTGATTCTAGGTCATTATCTTGGATGTCATTTTGCTTTATTTTTCAGTGTTGATCATAAGCATATTGGTTTTGATTAAGCATTGTCATAACTTTGGAAAATAAATAAGAAATTGCAAGTGGGGCTCATCATGGCTTCTTGGAGACGCGTCACTGTATAAAAAGCCACTCAGCCAGCAGCAACTATGTTGTTGGATCGAAGTCGCTACATGGCTGTTGTTTGACTTATAAGATGATGCGTATTGAATAGACAGGTTGAGATGGACATGTGCTGTCGGTGGTGATGGCAAAGATCCAGGAGAAGGTGAGCAGATCTACACAACCTGAGTTTGGCAGGTGGTTGTGAACAATGATGGAGTAATGCTGTCTCTTTGTTTATTTCCTTGAAGGAAGTGTTGTGCACTGGCGCAGATGCCATTGGAGTGTGGACAGACAGGTGAGCATGGGGTGAGTAGTTGAGCAGTGTGTGTGACTGGTACCAGGAGAACGGGCCCAAGGGAAAAAGATTAATGGCGGTGATCATGAAAAGATTTCTCCAATGATCCGAAGTGGAGCACTGGAACAATAATGCTTTAGAATGGGCATAAACTGGCTAGAGTCAGTACTAAGAGAACAAACTAACACAGAAAATGTAGACCTGATTACCCTGTTGGATGAACCAACAATCTGGCATCTGCCTCATGGTATCTGCTCCTCTATAAGCTCCTGCTGATTGGTCACCATGGGCTGCAGCTGCAGGGTCACACAAACACACAACGAGCTGTCCATCCAATTCATCTTTCCTCCTGTAACTCATAAGTAATCTTTGTGTTGTTGATATTCAGCTCTGTTGTTCCTTTGCGTCCATTAAATACCATAAGCTGTCTTATTTATTGAATGCCTAACCAATACCCAGCAATAGCAATGTAACAACTACTTACAGTTGCATTCAGACAAGAATAAAACTCTTGTTACTGATTATGAACATTGAATATTAGCAATCTGAAATCAAGCAATACCTTGGTGCATTAAGCACAGCTGTTTGGTCATGCTTCAGAAATCTTAGTGTTAGTTTTGACTTTGTTGTGTCTTTGCCTAATGTCAGTGAAGAAATTATTCTTCCAATTGAGGAGTATCTCTAAATTTCAAAGTCTTGTCCAAAAAAAACGAGCTGGAGATGTTTGTTCAGACTTTTATTTCTTCAACAAGTAGCGCTACGGATGTATTGTAAGACCAGAAGAATTGTATCTTTTAAAGTAGTGATCCCCAGGTCTGGCTTTGGTTTCCATTAACCTTTTAAGAAGCAGGGACACTTTTTTTCATTCACCAGATTTTAACTATGAAGAGCATGATCTTATGTATCATGTTATGAATGGTTTTGTTTTAGGTCCTCTTTCGTGTGTTTTATTTCTTTTGCATACTTGCTTCTATGTAGCACTGTAAGTTTTTACCCATAAAAACTGCTGTACAAACAACATGTACTCACTTTCCATTTTGGACGATTTCTGTCAATAGAAACCACCACCCAGGGACTATAGTTTAACTGCCTTTTAGGCACTGCTATCACTGGCCAGGCCCCTAATCAACCAGGCGTAAACCAATTGGCTTTAAAGAGAAGTCACTAAGCTCCAGAGGACAAATAATAGGGAGAGTTAAAGCCCACCAAAGGCTTATGCACCCCTGCATCTTTTCAGAGTGGTCAGGGAAATCTTAGTATCTCATCATGCAGACTCTGCAACGTGCAGACCAAGAAAGTTTTCGCACATGTACCTACACAGATCATAATTAAAATATGTTTAAAGGCCCCCAGGGAGTTGCATGGCCTTACATATGTTTTCCGTTTTAAATAAGAAAAAAAAAATATCCAGCCTAATTTCAGCACCATGGACAGTTCTAGAGAAAAGGAGACATTAGAAGGATGCAGAATACCTGTTGGTACTAAAATAGCTATCTGTGTGACAATAAGTGTCCAGAAATGCTGTAACTGTCTCAATTACACGTTTTATAGAACACATTTTGTACTATGGCTTCAATCAATAAGTGATGGTGTTCTAAAGCCCATTAAAAGTTATAGAAAGAGGTTTCAAATTAGAAAAACAGAGAGGATGAGTCGGCTGATTCTAGTAAAGGTTATTCAATATGCTGTGTAATGTGCTGCCCCTTGGCTGAGGAATGCTCTGCCTCCTCATCTGAGAGCTCCACAAACTGTGACATGCTTTAAAACAGGCCCGGTTTTATTTTTAATGCTCTCTTTTTAAATGTTCTGTCCAGTTTAAAATTTCTCTGCTTTTATTTTACTCTCGACTTTTACTGGTGTTATTTTATCTGCATTTTATTGTTCCTGTTTTAGTAATATTGATTGTTTTATTGACAGTAGCAGTGCATTATTATTATTATTATTATTATTATTATTATTATTATTATTATTATTATTATTATTATTATTATTATTATTATTATTATTATTATTATTATCATATAACAACAACAGACCACTTAATGCATTACAGTTGAATCACAAGTCGTGTCAAAGATGGACACATAAAACTGGCCCAACAGCTGTACATGATAAATGTGCCATAATGTGTTTAAAATGTTGTTTATCTATCTTTTAAAAGGCAAAATAACATGTAGATGTAACTATTTTTTTTCAGTTCATTGTATATCTGTGCATTTAACATGTTTTGGTCCAATTTAATGGGAGGCAATTGAATTAGGCTTACAATTTCAGTCAATTTATTTTATAGTGTTGTTTTCTATGATTGCAAATAAACAAGAGAGAAATACACACAGAACTAAACAAAAAACAAAGAGATATAAAAAAAAACATTACTTGATGTGTGGCCTAAATTTAATTGGAATGTTGCAGCTATAATGAATCCTGTATATGATTTGCAAAAGTGCCCTCTGTACCTGCATCAGGCTACAGGGGTTTAAAAAAATAAAATAAATCAGACAACACCTTTAATCTAAGTTTCTGACTCCAGTTTTATGTTAATCAACTGCTGATACCTATGTTCAACAACATATATAATTTTAGGTACCCTATTACTACCAGCTAAGAAAAGAAATATAAGTCTTTATTATCACTGTATAACAAGCAGAGGACGAAAGTAGGAGAGAGTCTTTGCAGTTTAGTGCATTTCAAATTAATAAACCATGAAATATGGTCAAATCTGATTCAGACAGGTACTCAACAGTCTGATAGCCTCAATAATGAACAGTGGAAAGCTAATCATTTTATCCTTTGAAATGCACACAGCACATCAGTCTGCACAGCTGTTCTTTGGGGGCAACAAGTGATCATTTATCTGCTGTTTTAGATGCCTCACTCACTCACTCACTCACTCACTCACTCACTCACTCACTCACTCACTCACTCACTCACTCACTCACTCACTCACTCACTCACTCACTCACTCACTCACTCACTCACTCACTCACGCTGGTTTCTGTGTCTCCCTACTGGTAGAAACATCCATGGGTTTAAGTCTAAACACACATTGCCTCACTGTCATCAGTCCTGCAGTCCAGGTTTTGTGCCGCCTGTTCATGCACTCACATTGACCAGCACGTTACTCACCCCAACAAACCTGGACCCAGAACCCAAACCCAGAAACCCACAGGTCGGTGCGGTGCTCCTGTTGGACGCTCTGACAAGTCTATTTGGGGCAAATTGTCAGTGAGAAACTTCCGCTCGAACTACCTTGGACAAAACTGGCTGTTGGGGAGAGCAAATCCCGCTGCATGAGGGTGGGGTGGGGGGGGACAATGGGGGGTGAATGTGTTGATGTGCGGCCGGTGGCTGGGAAGGGACAATGGACGGATTAGTCAGTCCCCTGGCTGACTGATTTGAGATGGCTCCTCTCAGCCTCTCGCCGTGGGGAGTCCTATTGTCCCGCTTCTGATTCCCACTTCTCACAAACTCCAAACAAAAGTCAATCTCTTTCTCAAGGGAGGGGGGTGGAGGGGAGCATGGGGGGTGCTGAATATCGACCCGTGTTTCTGCAAGGGAAAGTGACTCAAAAAGTTGTTTGTGAGGGACCGCTGACTCTCTAACTCCTCTTCCACTTTTCATGTGGCTTTATTCTGCTCTCTGCCTTCATCCTCTCCATTTGTCTGCACTGACCAGAGGTGGTGGTGACGGAGAATAGTCGGGATGTATTGAATGCGGACTCGAGTGGGACTGGGGGCACCTGTTGGAGGCTTAGGGTCGGCTTTGCGGCCGCAGTCATTAATATTAAAATATACAGAGATGCCATCACGAGCTGGTCTGAAATCGGTCTGATGTCGCCCCTGGGTTCCCTCTCTGGATGGACCACGGCTTTCAGCGCCTGGTGAAGAGCTTTCTTTTCTTGCTTCTGTCTTCTCTCTTTCTTTTCCCTCTCGCTGAAAAGGCTCGTTAACAAATTATGACAGCTGAGTAGAGGGGCTTACGCTGGCCAAGCTGCAATGACACATGTGAGAGCCAAGGAGTCCGCTATGTGATCAGTGTACCTACAGTTCATTTAATATTCTGCCTGTGGTGTGTGAAAGTGTCAGGATTTGCCGCAGCAGAAAAGTTTGAGTCATGCAGAGGTGACTGAAGTCTATAATTTTTTTTAAAGAGCACCTGTCTGACAACATGAAGTAGGCTGGAAGATCTCAAAAACCAACACATGCCTCGATCTAAGGAAAATCAAGAGGTGAGAAAAAAACAATCAAAGTTATTGACATCTATCAGTGTAGAAAGGGCTTTACAAAGTCCTTTCTAAGACTTTGGGACTCAGTTAATGATTCAACAAAATATAGAAAAAGGGTGAGTGGAAAAATTAAAACCACTTCTGACTGAAGACATAACACAAAAGACCCATGTCAAAATTGCCTAAAGAAGAACATCCTCGAGATTGCCAGGACTTTTGTAAAAGTATTACAGCATTTCACAAAAACAACCTCATACCCAAAGGTAAACAAGGTGGTGTTAGTATCGTCTGTGGCTGCTTTACCTCTTGGATTCATTAATTCTGATTTCTATCAGAAAATCATGATGGAGAATGTCCGGTCAGTCATTTTTATGACCAGAAACTGAAGCATACTTGGATTATGCAGCAAACTGATGATCCCAAGCACACCAGTAAGTCTTAACAGCTCATAAAAACTAAACTGAAGATTTAGGAGCTACTAAGTCAAAGCCAGAATTTAAATTTAATTGAGATGTTGTGGTGTGACCTCAAACAGGCCGTCTGTCTTAAAATATTCTTCATGGTTGCTACAGATTGAATGATGATTTAAAAAATTTCCAAACTAGAAGCCAATATGTCTTCTCAGAGATGTAAAAGACTCATCAGAAACACTTGTTGGCAGTTGTTACTTGTTATTAGGTTATTAGGCAATTGCTTTTTTTTAAATAGAGCCAGCTTGTTTTGGATAGCTTCTTTTCCTGAATAAATGAAAACATATGAAAACTGTGTTTTATATCTGCTCTGCTTATTTTTGTCTGATGTTCAGATTTGTTTGCTGATCTAAAACATTTAATTTGGACTGAAGAGCAAAAACAGAACAAATCTTTAAAGGGGAAAATACTTTGTGCCACACTATATATCCAACTTGAACTTTGCAACACCGTGATTCATGGCTTTTATTTATACAGTTGCTGCTGTGCATGAGATGACTGACTCAGATCTATGACTCGATACTTGGTAATATTCAGCTGCTGGACAGATGGCCGTATATTTGACTCCAGAATATTTTGAGATACAGAGGAGATCATTCAATGAATGCAATGCATTCAGGTTCTGTATCTGTAGAACAATCCCAAATCACCATTCCTCCACCACCATGTTTGGCAGTTGGTCTAAGATGTTGATACTGACATATATTATATAATATGATATATTAAATATATCTACTTTAGGCTCATCTATCCAAATGACAGGCTTACGGTTACCCTAGATACAACATCTGCAAATAATTTTTACATTCATTTAATTTAACATTCATTTCAGGTGAGGCCTTTATATTCTAAGATGTAACTTATTAGTTCTGGAAAAAAGTCAAATAGCATCTTTTGGAAAATATTTCTTTATTTCCATCCATCCATCCATCCATCCATCCATCCATCCATCCATCCATCCATCCATCCACTTCCTCTTATTCAGGGTCAGGTCTTAGTTGTAGCTGCCTTTGTAGGGAGGCCCACACTTCCCTCTCCCCAGCCACTTGGGCCAGACCCTCAGGGGAGAATCCTCAAGGCGTTCCCAGACCAGCAGAGAGACATAGTCCCTCCAGCGTGTCCTGGGTCTTCCCCTGGGCCTCCTCCCGGTGGGACGTGCCCGGAACACCTCACCAGGGAGGCGTCCAGGAGGCATCCTGACCAGATGCCCGAGCCACCTCAACTGGCTCCTCTCGACGTGGAGGAGCAGCGGCTCTACTCTGAGTCCTCCCCGGATGACTGAGCTCCTCACCCTATCTCTAAGGGAGAGCTCACACACACTATGGAGAAAACTCATTTCAGCCGCTTGTATCCGGGATCTCGTTCTTTCGGTCACGGCCCAAAGCTCATGACCATAGATGAAGGTAGGAACGTAAATCGACCGGTAAATCGAGAGCTTCGCCTTTTGACTAAGCTCTCTCTTCACCACACCAGATCGGTACAGCGCTCTCTTCACAGCAGACACAGCACCAATCCACCTGTCGATCTCCCGTTGCATCTTTCTCTCATTCGTGAACAAGACCCCAAGATAGTTGAACTCCTCCACTAGGGGCAGCACATCCTCCCCAACCCGGAGAAGGCACTCTACCCTTTTTCTGCATTTCTGGATTTGATTTTCCTAGATTTTGTAATAGTGTCTGTTTGTCCATCAAAATTTTGTGCTGGAGGTACTTCTCTTAACTTCCCATTATTTTTTACATTACAAATCAGTGGGGATAAAATTTGGTTTGTGGTAGTAATCCTGATACAACAGCAGCTGAAAAAAGTAGTTTTGCATTAGTTTACATTAACCACTGAAAAGCTGCCCCATGCTTTAAGTACCCTAGACAGCATCATCACACCGAAAACCCAACAGCCTTGCTGCATTAGTTTATGTCAAACATTTGTTGACAAATGTCTTCCCAGACATCTTCAGATTTTCATGGTTCATGGATGCATGGGTTTTGGTTTTCATTTCTGATTTTGTTTTGATCAGTTCTGAATTTTGTATTATTGTTTGGGGCTCTAAATATTCAGTTAATTTCTCTGTGTTGTTCATTATAATTGTTAATGTGGGTCTGCATAGTCCAATCCTTGTGTTTAGTTCCTCACTTCTTTCTTTTTATTCTTTGTACATTTTGGTTTATTTTCTAATGTTGCTTTCAGGCCTTTTCCCTTTTTGATTTATAGATCCTTTTGGGTCTGAGTTAACCTCCCCGTATGTTCTCTGTGTTTATTAAGGCCAAAACACACCAAACCCTCCAATCCATCCGATGGGATGAGAAATTGCAATTAGATGTGGTTGAAGTGAATGGCTGCTATAGACTGCCGACCTGTCCAGGGTGTACCCCGCCTCTTGCCCATTAACAGCTGGAGATAGGCACCAGCACCCTTCGCAACCCCACAAGGGGTACATGTGTTAGAAAATGGATGGATGGATGGATGAAGTGAATGGGGCCGGGACAGACCGGTTACCGTTTTTCTGTGGCTGTACTGCTTATAGCCAACCTGGGAAGAGACCCTTGATTTATTTTGGTTGGGGCTATGCAGCATTTTGACGGGAAATTCATGAGTCAGACAGGGAGAGAGACATTTTGGCAAAGTAAAACACATCCGTTTTGGGGAAAATACAAAATGAAATCTCCAAACCGCAAGGTAAACGGAACACAATTTCTGGCCAGGTTCGTCCCCATATAGGTATGTGCCTGAAAACACACAGCTCATTAAACAATCAACAAAAATCATTTAACTGTGTACTTACCCATGGTAGGGGCAGAAAATTAAACAGATAACTTCTTTGCGCTTGTTACAGCAGCAACTGCAGCTTACTTATGCTTTAAGATAAGATAAGATAAAGATAAGATAAGATAAAGATAAGATAGACTTTATTGATCTCACAGTGGAGAAATTCACTTGTCACATCGGCTCAATATTAAAAAGATGGTGCCAAAAGGAGGAAAAGGTGCAGAAGGTATATACAGCGTGTCCACATGTATACAGTGGTTCGAAAAAAATAAAAATTTATTTAAGATTTAAGATGACTTTAAGATAACTTGTGGAACATCTGGAATTAGTGGTACATACTCTTGCATGAATACTCAATGTCGTGAGTCCAGTGGTCTGCAGAGGGAGCCTCTATGCAGCCAGTAGGTGAGGAAAAATAATCTGTATAGATCCAAGTGTTGGGTCAAACGAATCAGATGATATGGTGTGTTTTAGCCTTTAGTCTCCTTCCCGCAGTTCTCCTGCTCAGTATTCTCTCACAGCTGCTCAATATTCCCCTAGTCTAACTCACCTGGTCCGCATGTCGTCGATCATATCCTCTTATATATAAGCTCCCTGGTTTTTATCCATCATTGCCGGTTCCTTCTATTACCCTGCTTATCTGTAGGTGTTCTGTTCGCTTTTTCACTAAAACTTTCTTCTACCAAGCTGCTTCTGAGCTCTGGTGTGCATTTTGACTCACAACACATGACACAGAGTGTATGTTCTCTGCACCAGTTAAACACTCTGTAAGCTTTTGGAAGACCCCGGTCTCAAAACACCTTAAATAAGCTGCTTGCAATGCCAGTGATGGTTGCGATGTGGTGACATCCTTTGTAGCTGTTCTTGCTTGAAGGCGAAACAAATCTGCAGATGTCGGGATATTTTTTGAACTGCAACACTCCTCCCTCCCACCTGGACCTGGACATTTTTTAATAGCGCTATTCCCTTCATCATCATCTCACCTATGCAAGTAAAACCTAGTTTTATAACATTCAGAGCATAATATCTTATTATTGAGACAATTTCAGTTTTTTTAAATGAAATGCTTATTAATATTCCATTCTTATTTGCTTGCTTTAACAGTGGACTGCCTTTTACTTTTATTATGTATTTTCTGTCCAATTTTGAGGAACTTGAATTTAAGCATTTCACTACTTGCTTGTACGTCACAGTAAAATACCAGCTGAAAATAACTGAAGTGTAATTTAAGTGGTGCACAGTGGAATGTACAGTTTTTACAGCCAAATGAGAATCAGAGTGCAAACAGGAAAAAAAAAAATACAGATTAAAATGGTTAAACCTTAAAAACTGTTGAGCTCCAATTATTTCCCTTCTTTCAAAAGCCTGAATATCAAAAGTCAAGACAGCAACAAAAGTAAAAGAAACGGCAGCAATTGTTTGTCTGCAAAGCACAACAAAATTATTTAATGTTTTATTAGATTTCTAGCTCACTGTGGGGAGACTAAGTCAGTAATTAACACAGATTAACCTGGAAGTGGCCGTGTTCTGCAGCTGTTCACCTGGAGTCACACTGGCGGTCATCCTGCCGTTCATCCAGCTCTGTTCAGCCGTCAGTCTTTCCTCCGCCCTGCTTCTCCCAATGTTTCCCCGCTGACTCCACAGGTCAGGTTCAACGGTCCTGATCTGAGGTCAGCGCTTCCTCTCCTCATTAACCCTCCAGGACAGGCCCTGTCAACAGACGCCTAACGTTCACCGCAAAGCTCCTGATACATAAACAGACATCCAGACCAGACGGAAACAGGAGATTCAGCGATAAGACAGGTTTTAACTTTTAGGAAAACAATTTTTGTTGGTGAATATGTGCGTTATTTGTGGAGTTTTATAGCTATGCATGTTGGACATCTTTGTTTTATTAAAGGTTTTCAGTTTTTACTCAAGAAATGTTTTAAAACTGTAACTGTTTTTCATTAATTCCAACAGTAAAAGTGTAATGACAAAAATTAAGCATAACGTCATCATATTTTTAGCTTTCTACATTTCAAAACATGAACCTGACAATGTCATGTAAAAGCAGAGATTTTAAGACTGAAATCATCAAATAAACAAGTCAAGGAATAGCAAAGATAAATCAAAAAAGTTGAGATCATACATTAGCTCCTATTATAAGCAGGCTCACTTTTTCAAGCCAATACTGGAAATGTTTGAATGCGTGAGCAATTTACATGGTGTCTAACGTTTTTATACTTCTGTCAGAGATTAGATACAACTTAATTCATCCCCCAAGGAGGAAACTGAATTGCAAAAAAAAAAAAAAAAAAAAAACAGAGTAAAAGGATCATAGAGGGTGGTGTAGAGTCCAGGGGACGGGCCAGCACAACTGATCCGGCCCTCCTTACCGGCCTGTCCAGTCTACCGCTCCGAGCAGCCGCTCCCCCAGCAGGCCACGGCATAGATCACTGGGTTTGGCCTGTTTAAATAAAATGTGTTAATTTAAAATGCTATGTTCTACAGGCTGACATCAGCATCATAAAATAGGCAATTTTAAATCATTTAAGATAAACAATGCCTTTAAAAACACCTTCCTATGGTAAAATTAAAGGTCACATAGTGATAATAAACTACACCTCACCATGGTTGTAATTTGTTACTTATATGCTGTTTAAAACTTTTTTATATACAACTGCTTGGTGTAATTATGGTAATTAGGTACCTTTACCCTATTTATAGGGTATGTAATAGAATAGCAGTAATAGAATAGAACAATCCTTTATTTGTCTCTCGATGGGAAGATTTGGTTTGTTGGAAACAAAGTAACAGATGGAAAGCACACAGATACACCTCAGATGTAAAATAACTACAAAACATAAAAATAAAATAGAGACTGTAAAGGAATGTAAAATATGCAAAGTAAGGAAAACTAGCAATAACAACCAACACGTATAGATTATACAGAACAGACTAATGAGATGATAGAAACACTGTACAAAGTGCGCTTTTTGTATATTTGTTCCAAAAAAGACTATTTACAAGAATATGGAACCCTGTGCAAAAAAAAGCAGGAATTGAAACAGTTTGTTGTGTTTGTTGGGGGTAGTGATGTTTATAGAGTCTAAAAGCTACTGGGAGGAATCAAAATGGATAGCAGGTAATATTATCATGAATATTTTAAGCCTGTATGACTGAAATCTCATGGGCAGATCAATATATCCATCCATTAATTGTTTATACTTGTTCATCCTTCCAGAGACATGGGGGGCTGGTGCCTATCTCCAGCTGTCATTGGGTGAAAGGGGATGAAACCTGGACCGGACGCCTGTCCATCACAGAGGACTGCAAAGATACACGGGACAAACAACCACACCCTCACTCATACCAAAGAGCAATTTTAAGTAACCAATAAACCTAACAGATGTTTCTGATTATAAAGAAACGCTGTAGTACTTGGACTCATGTTGAAACAAGATATCGCAAAACTAATTTCTGGAATAGAGGTGAAAAGAGAACCCGCACATGCACAGGGAAAACATGGCAACTTCATTCAGAAAAAAAAACCTGGTCACAAATTGCACCCAGAAGCTTCTTGCTGCAAGGCAGCAGCGCTGACAGCTACCTCACCATGCAACAAATAATAATAAAAAAAGATTAACAACCAATTACAAACACATTCTTCCTAGTTATAGTGGCAAAGGATTACAAATTACTCCATGCTGAAGACTGGATGTAATTGCAAATTTATTCATTACTACGTGAGCTTCTTTCACATGTTGGAGCCTGAAATTGTCTTGACATGACTGAATCTGAATGTGTCTTGCACCTTCCTCTCAATAACCCTCAACACTTTTGGTTGCTGCACCGCTGGGCCGGTCGACAACCCAAATTCAACTTCCACAGTAAGCAAAACATTAAAATCATAACAAACAAATACAAACCTCTAAAGCTCACTGTTAGAGAACTGCATTTGACAATGCAAACATTGTCAAGTGATTTGTTTAGGATTGAGCCCGCATGTGGAGTTTGACCTCTTATGGGATTTTGACTGGACACAAGGGCTTTGGTCACATAAGACTAAAATCAAATTTCAGCTACCACTCTAGGGCATTTGGTGTGAAAAAGTGCCCCTTGCTCATTACAAGGCACGGAGGAGGATCTGTGGTGCTGGAGGCCTGCTTCCCCACCAAAGGCCTTAGGAATCATGCTAGACTCTATGGCATCATCGACTTCCTGAAATACAAGGGCATTTTCAATCATCATCTGCTGTCCTTGGCAGACAACTGAAAATTGTGATCGTGATCAGGTCCTTCAGAAGAATAACAGTTTAAAAAACTGTCGCCATGTCAACAGAGATTCCTTAAAAGAAGAATGTTAAAAGTTCCCTTTCTCTCTCCATGTCCCAACCTCCTACCTGCCAATAATTGCTTAACATTGCATTCCCCCCTCGACCCTCACTCATTAAATTTGCCCAACATGAACTTTCCTAGTTTAAAATTATGGTGAATTTGTTTGAAAAGTTTTCTGTGCACATCTTTTCACCTCCATTCCAGAAATTAGTTTTGCGATATCTTTGTTTCGACATGAGTCCAAGTTATTATCAACTTGTGTTGTTACTCTTGCTGCAAAAAGGTGTGTGTTCTCATACTAAAAATGGCGATGGGTGAACATGTCAGAAACAGATTGCCCATCTCGTAAAGGCCTTTTATACCTCTTTCAGGTTTTTTTGTACCTTTGGAATATAAAGAGTTGGAGTGATGAAAGCAGCTGGGCGACATGGGGGTCCTTTAGAAACACCCAAACAATAACGAGGGCAAAGAGGCACTTATATTTTACTCATATTCACATTTTCTCAATCGTCCGCCCCGCCACCACCCAACACCTCGATGCTTTCCCATCCTCAGATTCCCTCAAAGATTCAGATGCTCACCATTCCACAATACCCAGATGCTGTCCTTTGGCCCTTTACCCCCTCCCTCAACCCAGAGCTATCATTCATAACCTTTCTGTGGAGCTGGGAGTGAAAGAGGTTGGATAAGGGAGAGAGAGAGGGGGGGGGAGTGGAGAGCAACACGGCAGCTTATTTAGAAGACTTCCTTTATTGGAACATGTGCAAGCAGTTCACTCACAAAGGACTTAAATAGGATATTTTCTGTTCCCTATAGTTGCTTTCCCCTTTTAAGTGCCGAGGCAAAAAAAGTAAGTTTACAACTCCCTCCTCAATGGGGGCTCTTCACTCTCAGGTTGCGGGGACCTGAGTGACCTAGGAAAGTTAATTAGGAGGCGAACAAAGAGCGAGCCGGAGCAGAATGCCTCGCCTCTCCTCCAGCCAAAGATGTCATCCATTAATTAGGAAAATCTTTAAGGTGGCCTTATTGAATTTACAGAAAGCCCTGTGGTTGGCGGGCAACAGTTTTTTGATCAAGCCTTGACTCAAACAATGGCTTTCTGGGGGTTAAGAAAGAAGAAGAAGGGAGGAGATTGGTGGTAGAAGACGAGGAAAAGGGGGAGAAAAAGAAACGTATGGGTTTGCAGAGCAGTACAGTCTAATGGGGGGTGGCTGCCGATTGTGACAGCTCAGATTCACATGGGTATGGGGGGCATAGTTTGGGAATGATGTCATGCAAAGGCAACCTGGGGGCTTGGGAAGTAAGAAGGAGGGGGGCGAGCTTGAGCCACAGGGGCCACTCAAAGTTAACATCGCTGCCTGCATCTGGGCCAAATCCTTTTCTTTTGGCCCAGGAGAGGCTTCCCTGCGCATCGAGCCCTCCACCACTCCTCCAAATCCTCCCCCCGTTCACAAATCAGGGCTTACTTTAAAGCTAAACTGACGAGCTAACATTCAACCTAGGTTGTCTTTGGATAAAATACCTGCACCGTAGCAATAAGCATCATAAAAATCTGATTACTTTTAATTTAAAGTAATAATTTGAATGAATTAAAGAAGGAATATTCTCAGACAATCCACTAAAATATAAAATTTAACAGATACAAAATACCTCTATATATTACAAACACCATATTGCATATATATTTGGTGACTATGTCTGAAAAGGAGTGTGAACAAGTAAAACTTATTAAATCATACCCCTTCTCCTTCTTATAGCCCATAACATAAATAAACAATAATCCTAATTTATGCTTTACTTATAAGTTTATAAAACCCTAAAGTCAATATCTAAATAAATCATTGAATATACGTGCAAACATACATATACACATTGACATATGACTGCACACGTATACATCCAAACACTTATTGTTGGTCTGCAAAGCACAAATAAATAACTTAATGTTTTATTAGATTACCTGCAGACCATTGTCCACATCTCCAGGACCATTAAACATGTTGGGAGATGCCTGACATATTTTGCTATCACCATAAATTAATTATTGCATTAACTATCCTCAAATATTGTTGCTCTTACTTAGTATAAGAAATAAAGAGAACTATGAGACAAATATGAACATGGATTTTCATTTAAAGAATTACTAAACAGACCCATGCACACACTATCCCAATGTGAAACATGGTGGTGATGGTGGCATCATTCTCTGGGGATACCCGTCTTCAGCTTGCCTGTACAAATTATCCGAGTCATTACAACAGCAAACAGGCTTAAATTGGAGGACACCGGACTTTCGCTCAGAAAGAACTGAGCTTCATTGCATTGTTTGCAATAAAACATACCGACCCACAGAAAACTAAACAAAAAACAGCTCAGTGACTTGAAAATCTTGCAGGTAAAACATATTCTCTGGTTGTTTTCTAAAAACTAAAATCACTTTGCATAGTCTCTGTACTGAAATGTGCTATACAAATAAATTTGCCTTGCCTTGAAGGGATTTGATTCCCACTTTTAGCTATTTATTTTCCAAAAAAAATTGTAATTTGGACATTATTTATTTCCTATACCGTTGGCAAAATATCACATTACTTAATTCTCTGCTTAAGTTTTTTTTTTTTTTTTTGGACAGATTTTTAAAAAACGTGTGCACCCTCTGGCACACGTTAGAACTCATGGTGGTTTCTGACAGTGAGCAGGACAAGTCCAGAGGTAGCAGAGGAGCCCTAAAACCATGACACTTCCATCTCTATGCCAATCAGTTTGTTTGAGGCTCTTCTCTGGAAATGCCCAATTTGTTTTATGACAAATTGGTCTTCTGGTGTCCAAACCATTCAATTTTAGACTCACTTGTCCAAAGAACTTTATCCCAGAAGTCCATATTTTCTCTCGCAAACCTTCACATTTTTCTTAAAAAGCCTCTTTTCTTCTTGCACAACTTCTATTTAAGTCAAACCTGTTCCAGTGCACCAGAACAGACAGAAACCCACAAATTCAATGTGAAACAGTGTTGCAGTTTAAATGATTTAATTATAAATAAAGCAAAGCTTATACCTAACAAGGCTCTTAGCAGAAGGGTTTGACAACTCTGGACAGGCACTGAGCGGCAGCAACTGGGCAGGATTTGTGGTCAAGGTGAAGCCCAAGTAAATATCCAGCAAGCGGAGAATCAATAAGCCAAGACAAACCAACTTTATTTATAAGCACTTTAAAAACAGCACAGATGACCAAAGTGCTGAGCAAGTACTTAGAGCATACACAAACACATTAAAGAGGTTACAAGCAACTTTATATTATAAGCATCTTGAGTAAAACATAATATAAAACACATAAAAGATGTTGTATAAAGTGTTTAACATGAGCAAGGGGAGAAAATCCAAAAGGAAAGAACCTGGTCAAAAACACAGACAGATACCCTGTTTACACGACCCTTCTTTAACCGTGCAGAGAACGGTCCGAGCTCGGTAACTGAGATAACTTTTGAGTGTAAATGGATTGCAAACTGAACTGTGTCAGACACAACCGGACCGCGCTAAATCTAGACCAGTTTGATGAGTGGGCTCGGCCTGGTTTTTCCCTGGCTCGGTTCTCAGATAACAAAGAGCGCATGAGCAGACCGCGTCATCTCCTTACAGTCAGCTGACTAATTTTGCGGTTTCACACATTCATAAAAATACTAGCTTCCTTAACGTGCCACACGGTTTCCAGTGATGATTCTGCTTAGCAGTGTGATGAACCTCAACATCTGTTATTGTTTCCTGCGTCTGTAAATCCTGATTAGACTATTGTTTGTCTTATCTACTTCCCAAAAGCCGACTCTGTCAAGTAAATTCACCAAAGGTTGCCGTCTTCGCCTGACTCTACGCAAAAAAGCAATTATAACGAAGCATAACTTCCTGAATGTTACGGGCGCCGCCATTTTGATTTGCTTGAGTCCCTCTTTTTGCAGTGCAGTTTCAGACATTCATAATAATACTAGCTTCCCTACCGTGGATCAGTTAACCAAGCTCGGCTTGGTTAACTGATCCAATCTCGATCCGAGCTCACCATGGATCGGTTTAACAAGGGTATTGTAAATGGGGCTAGAGACTGGACATTTACTCACAGAATGATTACAATAGTCTGGCACTGGTGGGACTGTGGAAGCCCAGTATATAAAGGCAGATGAGCAGGTGAACTGAATAAGGCTAATTAGGCAGTGGCAGCGGGGAGCAGGTGCAGCTGATAATAATAATTGCTGTGTGCAGAGGCCGATCCATAGACAGCCAGGCTAGAATCATGATACCTGTGCTGCCTCTTTCTGATTGGAAGGGATGCCCCTTCATATCAACAGTAGCAAGACCCCCCTGTAGGCCCTATGAGGAAATGTGATGGGTTTTGGATTATTCAGGAACATCTTGCAGTCTGCTCTAGAGGTGAACCTCTCTGAAAAACTAGACCAGTTCATATTGGCAGAGTTTGTTAATGACTGTTTTCCATAATTAAAAATAATTTTAGATTATTTTAAAACTTCTTTGAATCCTTTTCCAGACTCAGGAGCATCTTTCACCAAAATTTTTATTTGAAATTACATTTTGCACAAGGTTTCAAAAGACCTGTTCCGTTTTTTTTTACTGCCTATTTGTATTGAATTTCCCTGTTAACATTGATATTGAGTATCATGCGTGCTCATGCTATATGCTGGCATGCTGTCGCGTCCATGTGTCTCCTGGGACGTGAACCCCTAACCCCACCCCCTCCTGGGGGACTAATTTGAGGGGAGGGACGATGTGTTTTGTTGCTTGTCAGAAACAATCACCTCCGGCCCATTACATTTACAGCACGTCGCGCTTTCATAGCTGTAACACACTGAGCTCTGAGAGAGGTGGAGAGTGGCGGGGTGGTTGGCTCTGAGGGGGCCCTGGAGAGAAATCCTAATTTATATAAACAGAAAAAAAAAAACTGGCACACACCTGTGAGAGACGTTCAGAGGAGCTGCATGCATATTTCTAATGGCTGTTAAAAATAAGTTTTTGTCTTTTTTTTCTGAGGGATTAAACATGCAAAACAACTTTATTTAGGGAGCCCTGTGCTGCCCCCACCTCTCTTCCTCTGTGTCCCGGCCCACCCGTCCTCCCCGTTCTGTTTGGGCACTGGAGGTTGTCAGTCGGGGTTTATGTCCAGTTCACTGGAGCTGAAAGAAGTCAGTTTCGCGTCTTGTTATGGAACAAGTCGTCCTGCCTCTCAGGAGTGACGGCCTGGATGAGCGGGGTGAGCAGGGTAAGCGGGGAGTGGGACCATCCCCTGGAGACGACCAGCAGTGAGGAAGTCAATGCAGCTTTTGTGTCGCTGCTGTCGGCTTCGTGTTTGGAAATTACACCCCCCCCCCTCCCCATCCCTCTGTGTGAGCACAGACTGGACTTTTCCAAAAGATAGCCTCACCTAACTGACTCACATGAGTGCACAAAACGCAGTCAATGACGATTACCTTCTTACGGCTCCTCCACAGTGAATGACCGAGGAAGATACAGCAAATGTATTTGATAAATAGAGCCGCAGGGTTTTTATGGTGACACCTGGGAATCTATTAGACCGCTTCCTGTTAAAACCTCTATCCCTTTCCTCAGCTGGTGTGCACAAAGTATGAACAACATTTTGGGCTAAATAAATTGATGGAAATCAGTGTGCATAAGAACAAACATTTTATTCTTGCAGGATTTATTTCCCTTGTTTACTCCACACGAGCCCTCCACACATTGCACGACCCAAAGAACCAGGAAAGGAATTATTAAAACAAAATATTTTTTAGTTTTGTTTTTGACTGAGCCAACTCAAGGCTTATGCCCTTGCCTTACTTAACCGTCATCCTTTTTTTCCCACCTGGAGCTTTTCTTTCTGAAAAGCTCAGTCTGATGTATTCACACCAGCCGCATTTGGTTCACTTTAAATAGACCAGAGTTGGTTCCCCCTCTTGGTCCTGGGTCTGGACCTTTTGTGCAGGAGTGAATACACTCGAGCAAACCCTTGTCCTGACGAACCCACCGGACTGAGACCCACTTTTTTTGAATGGTCTCGGTCCATTTTTAAACAGACTCTGGTGTGGTACACTTCTAGTTTGAATACAAAATTGGCCTTGATCCGAACCAACAACAGAAAACGTATGTCTCTTTGGACTTTGCAAGCCACTGTAGTGGGGAATGTAGTGCTCAAATCATGCCTGCTGGCGTCTGTTGCTGCTTCCAGCACGCTGTGGGACTCCTTCAGCAGGCAGGAAGCATTCACCGATACCTGTCAAAAATCAAAATGTCCCAAAACCGGGGTTGCAGGACCTTCTCTTGCTGCTCACAATGATTTATCAGCTCTAATAGCAATACAAATATGCAAAACAAAAGGTGCTGCATGCAGTATTGCTGTGATAGTTTTCTGCCATTACCTGGTCTGTGCTACATCCCATCCTTGTCATTTCTGCCCAGTGGGAGCAACAATCATCACATGTGTGGCTTTGTTTACAAGTTATAGTTCACTTGCAAACAGAACAATGTGAAAGCAAACCACACCAAACTTTGGTCCCCTTTTGAACTGAACCAAACAAACGGACCATGGGCCTTTCCTGGTGTGAATACACCCTTGGTACCATTTGGTGAAACCACATGGATGGTTCCATGTAAACTCCCAGTAGAGTCTAGACTCCAAGTTTATGTTTGCTATGGACACAAATGACAGCAGGACAAAGAGATGCACATGGCTGAGTGAAGGTTTAATTGTGAAAAAATAAAGCACCTACAGCGCATGGTGATATTAAACAGGCAGCAGGGCAATAGCAACTGTGGAATCCAGCAGAGAATAACAGAAACAGAGAGACTTAAATACTAGGGAGTGAGATTACTAGAATGAACACAGATGGGTCTAATTACAGAATGAATGTCAGCTGTGAGGGGGACATGCAGAGCTAATAGGTATAATAATAATAATAGGTAAAACTGAGCAGATAGGAGAAAATGGTTCAGAGTCCGCCCGAGAACCGGGGATTCAAAGCCTCAGAAAAAAAAAGAGTACAAACTAGAAGCAGAGAACCATCTGACGTAAACATTAATCGAGATTCAAACCAAAATGTGGAAAAGGAATTTACAAGCAGGAGTAACAGATTTAAATACAAAGAGCTCATGGAAACTTTTCGAAATGAAAGAGGAACTAAAATCTATGGAGAATAACCTTAAGCTAAAGACTGCAACTCAGAGCAGAAACTAAATACAAACACAGGAAAAAACATGAACACTCCTAAAACTAAGCAACATGAACCATTGGATTACTAAAATAATAATGGACAAATCAAAAAAAAAAAAAATGCACATGTAAAAAAAAAAAAAAAGGTAGTGTTTGTTTTACAGTATTTGTTAAGGATCCGAAACAATGTTTCAAAAGTGACCGAGTAATAGTAACAATTTTGTCCCTTCATTTAATAAATGACCTCAAATTACTTACTAGTTTTATAAAAAAAGAAAAAAAAAGGAAAAGAAAATCTCAGCGGGAGATTGTTCACCTGTACACACACTAAAAAAGATTTATTTAAGACTTTTTTAATTATTTTTACCAAGGGTGACGATCACTGTGGACATAAACATATACTAGTAATAATGGTAGCAATAATTATAATAACAATAATGGTGATAATAATAATAGAAATAAGTTATATACATAGTATAGTGAAATTGGTCTACTACTCAAGTCTGTCTTTTGTCTTTGTTTTGACAGACATTACATATTAAACACAATGCAGGTCATCCAACATCTGCCATCAATACAACAGACACACTATAATTTCAGGCTACATGTGTAATTTAACACAAAGTCTATGATTTATTCTTATCACGGTTAATATCTGATCGTCTTAAACATATCTGACTTGTGTTTAAATGCACTGACTGCTACTAGAAACTTAAGTTAAAATCCCCATTTGTATAAACCTCATGATTCTAATCTGACACCTTTTAACACTTCAGTACCATCCCATATCCCATTAGCCAAAAGTAATTATTTACTTTCTCTCTCTGGGTGGTTCTAAAAGAGTGTCATAATCCTCATTATTATTACTTTTTTAACCATATTTCTACTTTCTTGATGTAAAATTGAGGGTGATGTTGGTTGAAGGACCCAAATGCAGGCACACAAGAAGCGGCAGGCAGCCAATTATTTAAATACAAGGCTCTTCCATACAAGAGCAACTACAGTGAAGCACACTGAACAAGGACATGCTTAACAAAAGTGCTTTAAAATGCACCTAAGCCAAAAAACTATTTGCAGTAGCATGAAATACAACAGATGCTATTTAGAAAATTCTTGTCATTCTGAATATTTTTGGATTATTAGTAGAAATGATCATACTTCCTGTGGTTTTAGAATCCTATGAAAA
The DNA here is from genome assembly GCF_011125445.2 of Fundulus heteroclitus. Taxonomy (NCBI): domain Eukaryota; kingdom Metazoa; phylum Chordata; class Actinopteri; order Cyprinodontiformes; family Fundulidae; genus Fundulus; species Fundulus heteroclitus. Next base: position 10,193,985 of record NC_046375.1, on the reverse strand, counting down.
TATTTTGTATACCATTGTATTGTCACAATCACTTTTTTATTATCATCACAAATAAAGACGTGTTTTTACCTCACTTTCTGCTCCTTTTTTCACCATTAAATTTGTCATCATCCATGTGCCCATACCCAATGCATGATCGTACTATGCTGTATTAGGCACAACTGAGTTAAATAACTAAAAATGGAATAAAATTAGCTTTTTTGCTGGGACATTGAACTAAACAGCATCTGTTAGGCTCCTTCAATTAAAACTCCTCCATTTGAACCCGACTCAGCTCGGCTCCTTTCAAACAGGCAAAGAATAGGCCCGCCTTGATCTGTGTCAATTGTCATCCTGGGGCTCAGGGGCACTTCGGCGGGCCAGTGTAGCGGGCGAAGTCAGGGCTAATCCCTGGAAAAGAGGAGAATCACGGGAGAGGAGAAAAGCAACAATAACTAAGTCAAGCGTATAAAATGAAAACGAAATCTCTATTATCAGTCGCAGCAATTCCCAGCAAAGTGGTGAAAATCGGGGTTAGTTTGAGATGTGAGTCAGACGCTGAAGGGAAGAATATGGGGGTCCCTGCGGGTTGGGAGACTCACAGGACGAAAAGGGCAATATTCTGAAGAAAAAGGGGAAGAAGAAAGCCCTTCTCCCATCCCGACATAACCATTAAATGCAGTCTGACTTTATGCTGTATAGAGAAGGGGGGACTAGAAAGGAGGCACAGTTCTCCGGTGAATGAATGAGGTTTTTGGCGGATTAGGGACGGCCCAAAGGATGAAGAATAACTTCTGCATAACTTTACAGCTATTTTCTCTCCCCGGGTTTAAATCTAGTCGGAGTTAACCCTTCTGTTCAGGCCTGGGTGCAAGGGGTCATGCCAAAATCAGTTATCAAGAAGCAAATCACTGATCTAAAACTGCAAGTTATATGTTTAACTCTGGTTATTAAAGGCCTTTCATCATCTGCTTTGTTTGGATGCTGAATAGATGAAAGATGAAGTGTCAGAAACAAATCTTTTTGCTTTTCTTTTTAATTTCTGAAAATTCCAGCTGCAATTCCTCCAAGGTAATAATGTCCACCATTCACTTTTTCTCTCATCTAATATAATTCAACAACGGTTGGAGGTATGCATTAATTTGAACACTTTAACTGCCTCCAAAACAAAGATTTAATGCAGTCGGTTACACAGCATGGTTGAACATTTTTGTTAAAAATGAAACTTTAATGTACTTGACGTTTTTAAAGCTTACTCCGTTTTCTTTGGGAAAGAACACGATCCTCTATTATCAATTGTTTGAGGACCATACACCACACTTTTGATAGAAACATTAAATCATTGCTCACATTGCTTTTTTTTCTACTGATACTTGTAGTGCTGATGACATTTATTGGCACACACTGGCAAAGATCAAATGTAATGTAAAATGTCTTAGAAATAAAACTAGACATTTATTCCAGTAAGCACGAAAATGTTAGGAAAATGTTAGGAAAAGAACACAATATCAGAATACATTTATCAATCGAGGAGAAAGTTCAACATTTATTGGCAGACCTGCTGTTAGATATTTATAAACCTTCAACTTTTAACAAACAGGAGAAGTTGTAGTTTTCTCCTTTAACAGGTTACAAGGTTGGAGCAAACAGAGAGGTGAATCTTTGACCCTTTATCTTTGCACGATACACAAATTTGTGGACCCCTGGGTCATCCAGGGGTCCACAAATTTGCCAGAGAGATCATAAGACTGAGATAATAATTGAAGAAGGCTGATTTTAGGTGTGTTGATGGTTCTCCATGTTTTGGATTATATATTCATTATGGCTCATATTTGGGTATGAGGCCCTTTTCTGAATATTCATTCATTGTTTCACACAATGCTGCACGAAAGCACAATTCCATTCTCATCTGGTTAAAGCACGCAGATTTAGAGATTCCAATTTTTTTTGCCAGATGTCTTTTTGATGACAAACCTTGTAAATGATCTAAGGCTCCTCGGGGGCTGTTTGAAGCATGCATTAGCTTTAGATAGTTGATTATTGTTATGTTTTTCTGCCAAAGCAAGTGTGCCTAACTTTTCTTTGTCATACTTATTTCCTTATTGTCTTGCAGTAGTAGCTAAAGACCTTTAGGACTATACTTCCAATATACCACTTCACTTCCTATTCTCGGCTTCCCTGCACAGCAGAACTGTAGAGTATGTGTCTATTGTGCTCTAAATCATCAGGGGCTTCTTTTGCCTAGCTCGTGAAGAGCCCTAATCATCACATCCTCTAATTTATGGACCCAATTAGTGATTTAGTGATTTTTGTCCTCTCCGTTTTTCTATCTATTAGATGCTAATCAAGGCATTGCTTGGTCATCTCCTTAGAGAAGAAATCCTGCTTGGGTGTCTGCTGAATATTAAGAAAGTCGTGGAAAACGTGGGTCAAAATCAGCACATGTATTTCAATGAATCCAGAAACCACTGCTGCTAATACTGAGGTTAATCGAGATAAAGTTAAGGCTTTTTGTGAAACTGTACAAAACGCCACCAGATCCTTCAAAGTTTGTGCTGTGATCATTTCTTTTTTTTTTTTTTTTTTCAATCTGCCATGCTGGAAAAAATAATAAAGGAGTAAGGGCCATCCGAACAATTAAAGTGAACTCTGGTCAGGAGAAGAAGAGTTAATGAGCTGCCGGTGCCATGTGCAGCAAGAGCAGCATCAGGGGCCAGAATTATCAGAGGAGGCATCAGAGTGGGCCGTGAGCGCATCGCCTCATTCTCTCCCCGCTTATTTTCATTAGGCTCTGATGACTGCGGAATTGATGCGGCCTCGAGTTATCAAGAGCCGCTAATTTCACATTAACGACCATTGACTGCGGTCGCTTGATTTCGACGGAGGTTTTGACAATTATCTCAATCAGGACTGGAGCCCATGTCGTTTATACCTTGACTCCGTGATTATTTGCTGCGCGTCGCGAAAATGCGTGATGTCAAGAACCCATAAATAACGAGGAGAGCAGGAGAAAGGGCTATCTCTTTCCAACAGGCATAATTACACTTCCCCCCCTCACTGAAACTATAGTGACCAACACCACAGAGTAAACACAGTCAGATAGATGGATTGATAGATAGAAGTTGCATATAACTGTAAAGCAGAAGGAGAAAGATCCATAGTTGTTTAACTGCAATGTATCCTCTCTGAATCACATCTTGCAGAGACCACTACAGCTTCTATCAGCTTTGCACATTTTGGCTAAATAGTTCAAATGCAGTTAGATTGGATGGGGAGCATCCTGCTAGAAGGTTATCAAGTCTGTTGCATCCTCCAGCAGGTTTTCTTCCTGGGTTTTCCTGGATTTAGCTCAGTCCATCTTCAAGAGTAAATGTGGAACCTGTTTGCAACACTTTGAAACTGAGATATTGCAGCATGTAGTTTGTCAAGAGTTAATATATCATGATGCTGTGCATATCAATGACAGACACACGAGGACGAGATGGCTGGGGATGTAGCTCAGTGGTAGAGCGCAGGTACTGGGTTCAATCCACAGCATCTCCATGGCTTTAAATTCAATATAAATTATAAAAACAATAAAACACTAATGTATATATATATATATATATATATATATATATATATATATATATATATATATATATATATATATATATATATATATATATATATAGTATGTTTATATTATTATTCCCAGATTTATTTATCTCTTATTTAATATATGGAACTTTAGTAGTTTGAGCATAGAGGGACAAAAGAGCAACAATTAGTGATTATTTAAAGTTCCATTGTAGTTCATTAACCTTCACAGGGACTTTCTCGCGAGACTGCGCACTAGTCACATGACCCGGCTGGTTGAAAACGAGGAAGTCATGGGTTGTTTGGAGTAACGGGGGCAAAAACAAAGCTCCTTTTTCCCAGCCATGTCGCTGCACAGATATAACTCTGTTTTTGTACTTATATTCATAAATAGCTACGCTTTCGGAGTTTCTGACGCCGTGAACGTCACCGCTCCGGTTTCAGCGACAACACCGCAGCAAGCTCCTAGTTATGTGAGCCCTGGTTCCTCTGCCGTGGTCAGCCCTGTTGTTTTTAAGCCTGCCGTGGAGCCTGCCTTCTCCGTCGCTCTGCGGTCCTCCTTCCCCGAGGACCTGGAAGTGAGCGAGTACTGCGCGGAGCTGCTCCGGCTCTTCGGTCAGCGCTATGTGGCGTTTGTGGACTGCCTGGTTCCGGCTGCGCGACCCGTCAAAGTGTGTCAGAACTGCTTCCCAGAGTATCACAGCCTCTCTGAAGTCTTTCTCAACATCTCATCAGACCAGGTATGAGAGAAAGGCACACAATGTGTCTGTAGCGTGTTAATATCAAGGCTCTCAGCTGGATGTGTGGACGCGCTGGCGACTCAGTCACGAGTTCGGTAATGTGACTATTTGAGGAAGTCACTTTTTCACTGTCGTGTTGCCTGCGAGCCTTTCAGACATGCTGGTATTTAATCGTTTTATCGTTGTCTAGTTATTGAAAATATATTGATAATCAAAAAAGGAGATACTTGCATAAATCAGGAAATTGAATGCATGATTATATGTCTCTTTAGATGGGTCCTGGCAACGTGAGCTGCAGGGACAGCATCCTGCGCAGCGACCGGCTGATGCTCGTTTTCCTGCTGAACAGCAACATGGATACCATTTGGCAAAGATCAAACTGCATACGTAAGTCCTCCAGCAAAACAGTTTTAAGATTTTCTAGTAAAACAAACCCCCGACAGATCTGTTGTCTTTGGGGCTTCTTTAAACTCCAGTGAGCTGCACACACTCCCTTCAAACATGTGACCTGGATTGTAACGAATTTGTCCTCCTTCACTGCCAGGGAGAAAATCCAGTGATCATAATTGCATCCGATGTGGCAGATTTACTTGCTAATTTTTTATGTCGGCCACAAAGAATGCAGGGCATCGTTTCAGAGAGTGCACTGGTCACTTACACAAACAAAAGCTCTGACAGAGTATATTTTAGATAATATTGTAAATGGACTGATTGATGTCCCAAAAAGAAAACGATGGAGAAATGCCCCCAACACTTTGAGTCCTTGTGAGGAAATTGTTGAGGCTATAAAAATGAACATTTTTAAAGTAGAAATAAATAACCTTACTACATTTTGTTTTTATAGAAAAAAGCAAAACAAAAACAAAACTGTGTTGCGCTGCAATTGAACAGTGTGTCACTTTACATGACCTGCTGCTTTATTAAAAGTGTAATAGTCTTGATTGCTGAGAGCTTTCGTCTCTGCTTGCTGGACATGCAAAAACCATCCGGACCATCGATATAACTAACACCCAGTCAGATTGGATGAGAAGCATTTGTGAAGATCAACTTTTAAGCCTTGAAATTGGTTCTACATAGAAGTTATTTTTGGTCTCTGACTGGACCATTCAAACACATAAGTATGATTTGGTCATGAAGGAAACAAAACAACCAAAAAAATAAATAGCTGTTGTTGTAAATGCAGCCTCAGCCCCAACATCAGCCTCATTTATGGTTTTTAACCTAAGCATGTTAGCTTTTACGAGTAAAAAAAAAAGAAGACAAGTGACAAAAAGAAGGCTAAAACTAAGAAAGATGTATTTTTGAAATATTTGTCAGTATCTAATTATGGACTAATGTAAGGTTTCATTTACCTTTTAAGAACCATAACATTAATAAGGCATCTTATAAAACACCTCCACATCATGATGTAATGCACCTTGGTAGGGGTGGCGTAGTGGTTAGAGCAAGGTGCATGGATCTTGGGATGGCTACAAGGTCCCCGGTTTGAATCCCAGTCCCAGAATGTTCCCTGCTGACCGCATAGTGGCAGCCAACTGCTCCCTAAAGGATGGCTTAAATGCAAAGGACAAACTTCTCTGGACTGCACAAAAAGTTGCAATGACAAATTAAGATTATTATTATTATTACCACCACAAACTTAAGGGTGTTTAACCCCGTTTTTTTTTTTTTATGGTTGTGCAGAGTGCGTCAAGGACTTAAGTGGACCGAACAATGACACATTGTACTACCTCACTCTTCTCAATCAAACCATCACATGTTTTGAGAAGTATAAACAGGTATGGCATGACCAGGTTGATGTCTATGACTTCTTTTGTTTTCTGTTCTATAAATTGACTCTGATGACTCTCTTCTGCACTCATCCACACAGGGTAACCTCACAGAACTGTGCAAAAACTGCAAAGATGCTTACAAGAGGCTGAATGATCTGTACAGTCGCATGGAGGGGAACAAAACCCTCTGTATTGACTTGGAGGACGCGGTATGTATGATGTGGGAGAATGTGTTTATTGTGAGGAGGGAAAACGGCATCTCCTAGAGGAATATGTCTACACTACACTGTTTTGCACTTTCTAAATTGCTTACGGTGTTCGTACGGTATGGGGAAAATAAACAAAAACACAAGGTGACCACAAGGTTCACTAAACTGATTTTTAACCTATAAAACAGGGAATTTGGTCTGATTGGATCGAGTTAATTGTGTTCTGGGACTCTGGGCTGCTGATTTTTATCCTCTGACTGAATTCATCGCCTCGTTTCAGATGAATGTGACCCGCAAACTCTGGAGCAAAAACTTTGGTTGCTCCATCCCCCGCGAGGAGACAATTCCTGTCATTGCGGTGTCCTGCTTCATGCTCTTTTTGCCCATCATCTTCTACTTGAGCAGCTTCCTTCACTCGGAACAAAAGAAACGCAAGCTCATACACCGTGAGTAACCAGCTTAATTCCTCCATTGTCACACACGGGTAGATTTGTTGACGGGGTTTTTGAGAAAATTCTGGTCTTTATCGTTGAGGTATTGGGAGGGAGGGGGGGGGTGGCTGCGTGACTGTCGTGTTGTGGATTTGATTATGAGTTATAGAGTTTTTTTTTTTTTGTTTTTTTTGGTTTCTCTGAACTTCAAAGATGGTACTGTTGCATTTTGGTTAAATTAGGGCTGGGCAAGTTAACGCGTTAATTTCGCGTTAACTCATTAGACTATTAACGGCGATATTTTCTTTAACGCGCGTTAACGCATGTTGGTCACATGCTTTTATTTTGTGAAGGTCTGTTGCTGCGGTGTAGGGGTTTGAATCAGAACAGTAGCTGGCGATAATGCGCCAATAACCTCGCTGTCAGCCAAGCCTCAGATTCAAAGAGGAAGAAAGGTGCTGGCCGGAAAAAAACACAGCTGACATGCGGAAGGCGGTGTTTCCCGCAGGTACCGCGAGCGAGCTTAGGCGGGGCGAGGCGGTGAGTTGGCGGCCGGAACAAGTTTTGTGCGGAGCGGAGCGGGGGGGGTCTGCTTAGACGCCGTCGGTGAAGTCGCTTCTCGTTTCAAAGTATCCATGTATTTTTGCCTGTTTTTCCCTGCCATTCACTATATGCGCGCGAGAAAGCAACAACAAAAAACCGCGTGTCAACGTCAAATAAACGCAAGCATATCGAGTTAGCAAGCATTTCAGTTTAAAGTTCTTCCAGCATGGAATATGACAGAAACAAGTTAGTTGGAACCACTGCCAAGTTAAACTTTGGTATTGAACATAAAATGGTAATGCTGCTCCCTGCTGTTACCTCAGAAATTGCCTGTTTTTTGTAGATTTTTTCCCCATAAAGAGAATTCCCTGTCAGTGGCAATAAGCTTTAATTTATTATTATTGCTATTTTTTGTTTTACATGTTTAAGTTGAGCTTTACACTAAATATGTGTTACTGATAAGTGCTACAAATGTTACAACACTTTTGTTCATATGGCAGCAGAACATTAAAATAAAAGTGCTCTTTACACTACTTTTGAATCCATTCTTGGAGTTTGTAAATACAATGCGATTAATCGCGATTAATCGCGATTAATCAGTGCGATTAATCGCGATTAAATATTTTAATCGTTGCCCAGCCCTAGGTTAAATATAGTTGCAAAATAAAGGTTCAATCAACAATAACATGATGCGACAGATGAATACGATGCATTTTATTGTAAAAAGTATAACATTAACAGTAATTTCTCCCCTTTATATACTAGCTAACTAAACATCTTTAAAGTTAAAGTTACCCTGCTCCCTTGTAACAAAACATCTGCACCTTGCTTAGCACTTCCCATCAGCTGGCTGAAAAACTGGCTTCTGCACTTTCATTGCTTACAAGCATTTCTGTCTTATATAAAACAGACATCATCAGGTTTTCTTTCTTTATTTCTTTTTTTTTAACATTGGTCTGAATATCATGACACATTAAAATGGGATATTTTTCCATCCGGTCATCAGACCTTGACAATCTCCTGCTGGCCAAATCCTAATGTGCAAACATCTGTGAATATGCATTTTTAGCACCACCTATGTCTCATGGACACTCTCGGCTGCAGCTGCTTCCCTTCCACTCTGCTCAAATAGATAATAATGAGTGGCAAATGTTGGATGAACCTTGCTGCCAGCTGCCTGCTGTGACAAATTTCCTCCTACAGATTGACAAATCTGTCTGTTGTTTATTGGAATCTTAAAATATATCAGTACTTCTAGAACTTAATCTGTTGTTGTCTTTTTGCAGCCAATCGAGCAAAGTCATACGCCAGCCTGATGAACATCCAGGACAAACGGAGCTGAGGAGGACTGGGAGAACCTGAGCAGTTACCCAACCCAATTCCTGAGGTGTTTTTGGCTTCCATAAATGTAAAAGACTGAAGAGCCACTTTTTACGTTTTTACCAAACGGTATTCAAAAGACTGGATGGATGAAGTGAAAAGCACTTTGTTGTGTTATGTCCAACAGGTTTATGTTCATTAAAACGTCTGTTTTCACATCCTGTCAAAGGCTTTTCTTAAAATCCAATCATCTGTAATACCAGATCCAGAAATACTTAAATAATCCTAAACCTACTTTTGCATATTTATAGTGCTCCATAATAGATCCAGGGCTACAAATATTAATATTTATTATAGAAGCGTATAAATTATTACATTTGGGACCTATAATGGAGCACTTTAACGTCACAGGAATTAATAAAGCCTACCTGAATTAATCAAACCGAATTTGAATGCTCTTAACATTCTTACAGTTGTCTAACAAGTCTCTCTGAGATGTATAGCTTTAATGCAGGTTTTGTGTTTGAATCACTTTAACTTCTAACATTACAATCTTTAATCAGATGGTTAATAATCTACCTGCACAATATCCTTTTAATTCCTGTTTCATTATTCCTTCCTTTTTAACTTTAACGATCTTTGGGTTGTTAAGTGCATCCTACTGTCACTGTGGAAAGTGAGTAGCCTGAATGTTTTGTGTGTGTGTGTGTGTGTGGCTGGATGTGCTATGGATGGAGAAATGGGTTTTCTGTCTCTAATGTATGTCCAGAAGAGAGCTCCAAATAGGAAGCACTTGATGTCCATTAGTGGTGACATGTAACTGCTGTAAGAAGGAGGGGTGAGGGCTGGGGGTGCGCATTGGTAGGCTGGGGAGTAAATAAAGACCTTAGACACAATGTAAGAGCACTCCAAAGTACCACACTGTGATGTTACCTGTTTTCTAGTCAGCTTCTTTTTTTTTTTTTGAAGTTGCGTAAAGCTTTTAATGTGCTCTGTTGTTGTTTTCCACTGATATTTAATTTAATTTGTTAAGGGCTTCTACATAAAATCATTTTCAGGATGCATGGATGCTCAGTTGATAATGCTCTGATGTAAAGAAAGACGTAATTTTGGAATGCAAATAAATACATTTTGTCATAAACATGGCAGAGGTCCTCGTAGCCTAATTTGAAAACTAACACTTCTCTTTTGGTGACTGATGGTCTGAAAAGTACGGAAGAGGATTAAGCCCATTAAAATAAAAAATAGTCTATCCAATTCTGACTTTTTTCTCAGAATTCTGAGATTAAAGTCAGAATTGAATAGACTATTTTTTGTTGTTGTTGAATGGCCCTAATCTTTTTCCCTAGTAAAGAGATTTAGGCTTTAGAAGCAAATTAAACCTGTAGTTTAAAAAACAACTGAACTCTTAACATTAGACTTTATCTAAAATATAGACTTCTCCCCAAGATTCTTTTAAAAAGCTGAGAAGGTGCTACAGGTGATTGGGAAAGTTTAGTAAATTTTAAAGCTTCGCAAGAAACAGATTTAAAATGCAGTTTGGAAATGCATTAGTCCACTGGGCATGGGCACAGTGCACATATTTAAAAACAGGTTTTAGATCAGCAAAAATGTTTCTTTTCCTCAAAAGTAAGATGAAGGCAAAAGCCTCATAATTTACAAGAAGAAAATAAAATCAGGCTTGATACCAGTTCAGATTAAAAGGCAACCAAATAGGGATCCAATCTGTTAAACGGCTACAACCTGGGCATTTTGCTTTAAAATATATCATATTAAATGATTTGTGCCAGGAAAAAATAAAGACCCAGTTTACTGGTTTCTAGGTTTAAATGAAAGCTGCCCGGCAACATTGCTTGATCAAGCTTGATCCATGAACAACTTTGAATAAATTATGAATTTACTTCTAAATAAAACATTTAGGCTCACATGTGTTTTAGCCATTAACTCTGAACTTGACCCACCATGTTACTTTATTCAGCTCGTATTAGAGGGAAATACTGTACTATTTACCCCATTTGGATATACATTTTTACTTTCCAAAATGAGAGTTTGAATATTTTTTGGCACTATATCTTTCATATGTTTTGACTTTCTCTTTATTTATTTTTTTATTTTTTTTTGTAATTTCTGATCCCAAGAGGTACAAGACAGACACTTATTCAATGAAACATCAGAAGCACAGAAACTACTTTTTTTGTGTAGCTGTTGTTTCAGTATATGACTAATCAGGCCCTGTTTTAAAGCACCCAAGACTGTTTGTTCATACAGGAACAGCCCCTTGTTCTCAGGCTATACTGTGACCTGTGTCCTGCGGCAAAACCCCCACCCACCCTCATCATTTGCAGCTAATCTAAATGTGGGATAAAGATACTTTGGCCAAATAATCGCAACAACACATCCGTTAAACTCTTGGCTTTTTGGTCTTCTGGAGTGCAGCCACCGCTGTGGCCATCGGCGGCTTACCGAGCATTACGGACATGGTCATATGATCCCGCTGCGGCCAAACGGAGGGCCTGGAAACCACAAGCTTTCCCTCGTTTGCGCTTCAAGACAGAAGTCTGTTGAGCAGCTCGTGTGCACTCAAGAATGACAGCTTTGATTCCTGTTAAGCTTCATTGCTTCCCGTGAGGCACACCGACTCTGTAAGCAAGGGAGAAAGTCAAGAAAGCTCAGAGGCTGACACGTGATGGAGGGGAGCAGTGGAAAAGCTGGTGGACTCAGAAATCCTGCACTGTTGGAGGAAGTATTTAGATCCTTTTAATTTGAGGGCATAAGTAGCTATGAAAACCCTCTTATGCATGCAAAAACTATATACACGGAACTGGAATCGAAGGTATTACCAAGGGAAACAGATCTTGTTATTCTTTCTATCACAGAGGCTCGCAGAAAGAGTTACCTTTGATTTATAGGAAAGTGTGCATTATCCAAACAGCAATAATACACAGTCGTAGTGTGAAGGTCACAATCGCACATCATGAGCGTGAAGATCATCCTACTATTGGGCTTGTGATGGTATTTGCAGAGTGGAGTTATTAACATACAGCTTAGATGAATTGTACAAATTAGAATTGGGTGTTCAGTTTATTGCCAAATCTGTTGGGGATCTTTTCTGATCTACATTTAATTTTTAGTCTCTTGGCAAGTTACACCTTGCACATGCATTTTATCTACATCAACAACGTCTTCATCAGCCACTCTTCTTGGCAGAACTGATGAGTTTCCTGGCATGGACCGGGTCTTGTTGCTGCACCCAACTGTTTGAAAAAAACAAAAAGTTAATAATTTAGCTGTTTAAAGTGAAGTTTAAGAAATTAGAACTATTTCAATTCAATTTTATTTATGTAGCGCCAATTCACAGCACATGTCATAGGCACTTTACAAAGTAAAATTCAGTCAACTCACACAGATTGGTCAAAAAGTTTCATATCTAAAGAAACCTAGTAGATTACATCAAGTCTTGACAAGCAGCATTCACTCCTCCTGAAAGAGCGTAGAGCCACAGTGGACGGTCGTCTGTATTGTCGTTGACTTTGCAGAAATCTCTCATACTGAGCATGCATGAAGCGACAGTGGAGATCAAAACTCCAGCAGAACTCATTCTGAACGGCCCTCTGCCTTGACGCACTGGGGCTTTGAGAAGACAATGTACAGAAGGACATATTGATCCAGGAATTCTTTCTGTTATAGGGTAATGGCAGATGATCTGTCCCCCCAGATGGTGTCACAGCTAAACAGAACACCAGGTCAGATGTACCTACAATGAAGAGAAAAAATTAGACCATAAAGTTAAAAGTCTGGCTCCCTAGGTTATAGGGAGCTAAACTTTTAACTTTACGGTCTAGTTAGCCAGTCTAACTAGAAGCTTTGTCAAAAAGGGGAAATGTTAAGCCTAGTCTTAAAAGTATACAGGGTGTCTGCCTCACAGACTAAAACTGGGAGCTGGTTCCACAGGAGAGGAGCCTGATAATTTAAGGATCTGCCTCCCATTTTACTTTTAGAGACTCTAGGAACCACCAGCAGACCTGCAGTCTGAGAGTGAAGTGCTCTGTTAGGAACATACGGGGTAATCAGGTTTCTGGAGTATGATCTCCTTTTTCAAAAGGAAGTTGCACGCTGGTGGAGAAACAACACACCACACTGACTGACACCACGACCAAGCTTGATGGTTCTTTGGGTTTCTTTAAATTTGATAGCATCACCTTGAGTCGTCCAAGGTTTTTGTCAACAGTGATGTAAATCTTGCCTGACTTTGGACAGTGACACTGGTGTTCTAGCAGTTTCCAGTTAATATCAGCTCCCTTAATGACGACGATCATTCTTTCTCCAGACCTTGGTAAAGTAGTGACTCGTTTTATTTCTCTTATTGTGCACATTGTTGTGTTAAAAGTCTTTTACTCATTGTTACCAGGTCAATGCTGGAAAAAGAAATATCCTGTTTTGTGCATTTAAATCAAAACAATAATTATACAGATATTTTCAATTTTACTGGTGTGAAATAATTTTTTCCCCGCTAGTTCTTGACGAAAATTTAGTAAAGGCAGCCCATTAACCATCTTTCAAAACTGATTGCAGAAACAAGTTTCAGCACTTTTTGTAGCCTTTTTGTAATTTTACAAAACCCTTTATTTTAAAACATGACTGTTAGAAAAACCTCTATAGGTGTTGTGACCTTTGAAGATTTTAATGTGAATTTAATAAGAGCCATTTGGTTGGTTTTAGTCAGATTATTGCAAAGTAAAAGAACAAGGAAGAACACTTTGATTAGCCAATTTAAATACTTGAATGATTTTATTTTCACACACTTGTTATGCATTTTCTTCAGTTTATTTTCAGATATTGCCTTATTATTCTGATATAAATATGGTTTTATAGTAAAATGTAAAACAACTTTTAGCACATTTTGTAATTTTACATTCACAAACCCTCAGTATAAATGCAATAGCTCTGTGAAGGTGCTAGAGGTTTGTTAGGGGACTTTGATGAATGAACATCATCACAGAGACCAAGAAGCAGAACAGACAAATCAGAGAAAACGATGGCATAACTGCAGATCTACCAACACATAGCCATCTACCTAACTGCACTAGAGGGTCAAGGAGATCAGAAATCAAAGAAACAACCAAGGAACCCACTTGGAGATGCAAACAGGGTTCTGAAGCCCCCACTGCGCTAATCCTTTGACAGTCCCATTAGTCCCATTAATATGATCTGTCTGGAAGAATGCTTAGAGGAAAGCCATAAGAAGTCATATCTGTGGTTTTTCATAATCCCATGTCTAGGACACAGAAAACGGTGAAATGATCAGTGATGATGGAGTAAGATGCTGTTTTCACGGTAGAGCAAAGTTCCAGCTTTTTGACCCACATGCAAGATGTCATGTGTGGTGGAAAACTAAAACTGCACATCATCCTGCATACAACTACCCCAGGGTGGCAGCATCACGCTTTGGGGATGCTTTTCTTCAGCAGGGGAGGAAATGATGATCAGCCTTGATAGGAAGATGGTTAAATACAGGGAAGTCTGTTAGAAGCAACTGGGACTGTGACCAAGGTTCAACTTCCAGCAGGACGACAACCCAAAGCAATGCAGTGGGAGCTACTAGGAAAGGTTTAGATCACAGCTTAATTGTGTTAGAGTGCCTCAGTCATAGTTCAGACCTAAAGGCAATTGACAATCAATCAATCAAATTGTACTTCTAAAGCGCTTTATAACAACCACAGATTGATCAAAGTGCTTTAAAGAATTGAAAACACAAATAGAAATAGTGATAAAAAATAATAAATCAGCTGCACATATAACTGTAATTCAGTTCAATTTTTAAAAGGAGTCATAACTCTCATGTATGAAAGGCTAAACTGAACAAACAGGTCTTTAGGCTGATTTTGAAACGGGGCAGGGTTGTGATGGAGCGTAACTCCAGGGGAAGAGCATTCCAGAGTTTGGGTCCTGCCATTGCAAAGGCACGTTCGCCCCACTGTTCACACCTCAACCGTGGCACCGCCAGCAGATGTTGCTCAGAAGAGCGTAAGGTTCTTCTGGGCTGGAGTCAGAATGTGACTCAGGTGAAAGGGTGCAAGACGGTGGGTTGAACTGAAAACAAATAACAGGATTTTGATCTGAATCCTGAACTGGACCAGGAGCCAACCGAGGGAATAAAGAACAAGAGAGATGTGGTCATACTAGCGGGTGTTGGTGAGAAGCCGAGCAGCAGGATTCTGCACAAGTTGTAAACGTTATATAGAGGCTTGAGAATCTGTGGCAAGACTAATAGACTTATGTTTACGCATGCTCTCCATCTAATCTATTACATTTTACAAAGGAGCCAATGATTCGTGCATCTCCCAGCTTCAGAGGGTACAAAATGCAGCTGCACGTCTTTTAACGGGTATAAGAAATTTTTAGCACATTTCCCCTGTTTTAACCTCGCTACATTGGCTGCCAGTACATTTTAGGATACATTTGAAAATACTTTTATTTTTTTGTAGCAGCTCCCAAGTTGTGGGATGACCTTCCCTTAGGCATTAGACAGGCCTCTTCCCTTTCTGATTTTAAATCCCCTCTTAAAACTTATCTATTTTCCTTGGCTTTTAACACAATCTGAGACGTTGACTTTGTTTTATTGCATTTTACTTTCCTTTCATTACTAATTTTATATACTATTTTGCTTATTGTTTTAATGAGTGATCATTTGTATTTTCTGGTTGTGTACAGCACTTTGGTCCTGCTGGTGTTTAAAGTGTTTTATAAATATAATTGGTATGGTATGGTATGGTATTTTCAAATTTGCGTTTGTAAAAATATTTAAAAAAACATGCCACTCATAACTTCCACTCCACAGTTTTGCCCGTGTTTATGTTGGTCTATCACAGGAAACCCCATTAAAATACGTTGGAGCTTGAGAAAGTGACACGGCCTTAATAAATAGTGTAGCGGGGCACAGTATAGTAATTTGGAATATACAAATGGTTGAACGCTCACCCACTGGCAGTGAAATGCTCTTTCTGACTAATCCATTCATTCCTTTGTCTTTAGCTCTCGACTTAGAGAACGCGTTAACCTGGTAATTCATCCAAAGCTCAGGAGGAAACTCTGAAGCGCTAGGACTAAAGCTGCACCGAATAATGTCCATGTTTAACATTATCACTCGAACCTAGAAGATGTAAATACCTAAAAAATTATGACTGTAAGGGAGGATAAGTGGTCTCATCTGCGCGGACGCTGCATCAATTTAATTTACAAGGTGAATACATTTTAATTTCTTCAATCCTTATTGCCCTTCTCTCACTTCTCCTAATACTTAAAGTTGAATTGCTGTAGTTAGAAAAGAAATCATAGCCGAGCCCCTTTTTTTGCAGATGGGAGAAGAACATACTTTGTTTTGCACACGTTGCCTTGAGACAAGGCCATATCTGAAGTAGCGGAGAGAAGCTTGTCATGCTGTTTGTAATCCTGGCCTCCAGTTTTCCTTTATTAAACCCCAATTATTAAATTCCATGTTTTGCTCTTTTCTCGGCGAGGTCATGGCCTCCTCTAGACTAAATGCCTCTGTGTTTTCCGCTGCAATCATCCTCCACTCCACTGTATTCTGCAAAGTACATCCAATGTTCTGAGGCAGCCAATGGTCCATTCATTATGCCAATATTAAGATTTAGTTAGGATTTACAATGTTATGCAACCCCACCACCAACAACACTCTAAGCTGTCAGGTAGTTAACTGGCTAAAGGTCTGGCTCATATTACGCACCTCTCAACCCTCCGAGCGAAGAATATAATGCTTTGTTGAACAAGGCAGAAACATTTTGCCCTGAGGGGGAATTAACAGGTTGAAAACACATTCAGTCAGAGCATATGCAGATTGAATAAGATGTATTATACACCTGCGAGTTGGGTCAAAGTCTGTCAAGCCCTAGCTTATGGTATTATATAGATTATAGAATCACTCTCTAATAGCAGTCATTCAGTTTGTAATCGCAGCAGCTCGATGCATAAGACCCCTTTCTCAAAGGTCTTAAGACAAGTCAGCTGTTGGTGACATCACAGATGCTGGATCGTATGTCAGAAACCTTTTGCCTGCTGACTCGCATCCCTTGTGGCTCGGCAGCAGCCGAAGCCCACTTGAAGGGAGAAAGGGCGCTGAGGATCCCCGAGGGGATAAGAGCGGGGAAAGGTGGGAGGGGGGTCACTCTTCAGGGCAAGAACATCTGACCCGGGCGGGGGTTTGTGTGTGCAACCAGGCAGAGCCCATCTTGCCATCAGCTTGAGGAGACGTTTATTAGGCTCGAAATGGGGTGTGCATGTGAGTCTTCGGAGCTCTGTTTGTGATTATGTGCCTTGTGCTCCAACATGTGCTCCAAACACGCTGCTGGGGAAAAAAAAATAAAAACCCTTCGAGGAGGTTAGTTTGCGGATGGAAGAACTGTAGTGCCACCTAAAGTTCAGTGGCGCTTAGTTTGAAGAAATCAGTGTAAAGCACACTAAATCAGCCACCTGGCTTTTGTATTATTGTGTCTATAGCTATAAGCCTTTTAAGATGAGTATATGTAAATATATAATGTGTCTTTTATCTGTACATAATTGCCTTTGTAATTAAATTAATTGCATCCCCTCTAAGAAATGTTGGACTGTTTAAAAATTGCACAAAATCGACAGTCATTTTTCTTAAAGTATTTCATTAAACTCCTTTTTTTTCCACATTTCTCTCCAAGATTAAATAAATAAAGTTATAGTTAAAGGTGCAAGATATGAATAAAATTTGACAAGAAATATAGGAGCACTAAATTTAAAACACACAGTGCCACTAGATGGCATCAATGAACCATCCACAACCCCTTGCCTTCCATATTCATAGTCGTCTTTGTCATATTTCAAAGTTTTGTATAATATATCTACTGCTGCATGTAAAACAACACACTCTCTCCCTTTCTCTCTATCTAAGAAGCAGTTTGAAACACCCTTAGCCACCTAACAGGAGAGCATTCAAACGCTATATCTCCTAGTGAACTGTAAATAATTGCTAATGAGCAATATCAGAGTATTTCTATATGCGTCATCTCAGTCTTGTTGTCAGATCTGTTATTTGCTCCTTGTTTTAATTGCTGCTTTTGTTGTTATTAATTTCTGCGTTCTCTTTTTCAGATTTAAAATGTTTGCTTGTTTTCTAATTTTTATATCTATTTATTTACATCTGCTCTTAGCCCACTCATATCATGATTATATTCTATTCTACAACATCTCCTTACCTTAGATGTCACCTCTGCACCTGATGTGAAGAGACCCCTTCAGTCACTTAGAATGTTATCAAAATGTTTATTTTAGTAACTCAGTTCATCAAGTGAAACACATTATATAGAAGAATTACAAACCGGCTGTTGTTTTCAAGCCTTCATTTCTGTTCATTATGATGATTTTCCACTTACAGCGAATGAAAACACAATATTTAATATTAAAATATTGCTGTAGATCAGGTTGATAAAATATTTAGCCTATCACTTAATGAAAATTATGTTTAAAACCTGCTTAAAGGTTGTTATTTTCAAAATTTACTTTTAATCTGACAAACAGGCCTCACTGGAATGCATATTCTAATTTAAGGCAATGTATAATGACTGATAATGGCAGAGACACCAGAAGAAACAGATTTTGAATGCTTTCCCCATATTTCATAAAGGGAAATTAGCTAAAGTTTGTAATAGCAAGTCAAAGATTGGCAGAAAATGGAGATTTGGAATTGGATACCAAATTCTGGCTGATGAATGTCTAAAAAAAAAAACGCAGCATAAGGACATTCTCCGTATCTCCTTAATGCAACCCTATGAACCTTTGAATAAAATTGACCTAATGAGGCAGGAATATAAGGTAAAGGATTCCTACTTGCCTTCATGTTGTGTGAAATGATAAAAGATGTAGATTAAAATCATTTGTTAAAGGGATCTAGGGCTTGGAAAGTTGGTGACTTGATACTTTATTTTCACAGATAACAGCCAGGGGCTCTGCTGCACAGGGTGGAAACACAGTAGATACGTAGCAGCAATGCATGCTTGCTTGGTTAGCTTATATTATAAGCTGCTTTAAAATACTACAAACTTAATTTTTAAACTCCTCTATTAGGGTTTGCATGTTCTCTCACAGGTCAATTTAAAACGTCACACAAAACCAACGTGGGCTGTGCACTGAATCCATTGTCAAATTAAGACTTGTGAAATTATATTTTCGGATATTTATTTCAGCAGAGGATAACATGGCAAAATAATTGCACCAGGCAATGTAACAAAAGCAAATCCTCCATTGTAGGCAGATTTTAAAAGTAGCAATGAGATACACAGGGGACATGTATGCTTGGTGGTACTACCCCGCAGCATTCAGCAGCTTGTGGCTTAGTTCTGAGGGCAGAGAGAAGAAGAGCAGAGCCACAAAAATCAGGCCCATTACTGCAGCCAGCGACACAGCGCCGTACAGCTTGTAGTGCCTCCAGGCCAGGATACACGTCGTCTTCACTGGGTTTAACAACCAAGACATGCTGGAGGTTGGGCAGCTGCAAAAAAAGATCCAGAAATCAAACGGTCTTCCATGATTTCAGGGTCATGGAACTATAATTCTTTAATTTATTAGTCCCCTACTTTTGTAACATTATGTCTAGCTGGTCACTTGCGAGCCAAAAGTAGCTGGAACTGTTAATTCTTGTGAACTTTCTCTAATCCAATTGGTGTCAAAAATACACACGCAGGCTCAAATATGCTCAGATACATACATCGATTCACCTAAATCTTTGTAGAAGTGGCACTGAAAGTTCTTAAAGGTCTCAACCTGACAAGCCGTAATAACTTCAGCTGGTAGTTTCCTTCAACCAGGATGACAATAATATATGTTTAACTGCATCCGTTGGTGTAATCTTTGTTAAGAACAACGAGAAAGTCCAACCAAGTCAGTGAAGATCTGAGAGAGATTTGCAAAGGTACACAAGTTGGGGAAGTCTTTTGGAGCCATATCTAAACTACTGCGGATCTAAAGACAGGCAGTTCAAGTAGTGTAATTCAGAAGTTTCAACACTGGGGCTGCAGGTTATCAGAAAATCTTGGGATGGCAATAATAATGCTAATTATTGCGATGATGACGTCTGTTGTGATATATGCCCATTTTCTTCTTTCCTTTCCCTCTGATCTGGACTTTCTATACACTTTTGCATTGTCAATGTCTAGTGTGTCCAGTGTGAGCATCTTATGTGATGAGACTCAGTCCAACTGGGTTAACATTACCTTAGTATGGATTATGCAAGTTTATAACATTTCACTACAAACAACACTTTATCAAATTTGGAGGAAGATCCAAACTGTCTTAGTCAAGAACAGCCGAGACCCGAGCCTGACATGAACCTGAAACACCATTCTAAGTGTTCAGAGTGAAGGAAGTGTTGATTGAGGGTGTTGGGCCAGAAATAAACTTATTCTCCAATATTGACACCATGAGTCTCCAGTTTAAGCCCCACTTGCAGCTGTATGATGGATATATCTGGCCACAATGGCAAAAAGTATGTTTGGAGAAGTCAAAGTAAGGCTTTGAAAACCATCAACACGATAAAACTGTCAAGAATGGTGCCGTTTAACTGCAAGGTGTAGTTGTGCATTGCACAGAGAGGATAGAATAATGATAGATTACCTCTAAAACCTTAAATTTCAAATAAATTCATATTTAAACACAACCAACAAAACAATGACTCCAAACAGACATCAAATAAATACATTTCGGAACTAACTTAGAATCCCAACAATAAGCTTGACATTGCCGCCTATTTCAAAAGGACTCAGATTCAGCAGCGTGACCAGTGATAACAGACATCAGTCTCAAAGATCTGGTAAAAAAATGTCATAACCCAAGAACTGCAAGATTACTTTATCTGAGTGTGGATCTTACATAAATTACAATTACACCGAAAATAATTATTGTAACCATTCTATTACTGCTGATCTCACTGGTATAAAAAGTTTCATCATTAATCCAACAAGACCGCCTCCTGAACTAGGTGAACCTACATACCCTTGTACAAATTAATTAATACACACGGAAATAAAATTATATAAAATTCTTTATAAGCAATTGATGTTAATGTTACCAGCCAAAATGGTGGTGACATTAATTTAATTAGGAAAAGGAGATCAACATTTGATTATTTTATTCCTGTTTCTATTGGTCAATGACTGTTTACAATTGCCTTATAATAACAGTCCTCATTGGGATTTTCTATGTGTATCTACTGCGACCTATACATTGGAGTTAGTTATTTTGGTGCTATGTTACAATAAGGCTCCCCTTATGGATGGCTAATAAATAGTTTATAGAAATTTTATTAATCACGCTGTAAACGCTTTATAACTGATTCATAAGTATTTAATAGGCAGTAATTAAGGATGAGAAAGAGACAAACTGACTAGTTTCTGGCCAAATAGTAAGCCTAATCTGTTTAACTCTATATTTCATCTAGAGTTGCTTATATTAAACATTTCAGACTAAGTTACTACCTTGTAAGCAGAAACCAGTATTTGGACCAGTTTGTGGAAGCTGGATTCATGGCGGCAACCGTTTCAAGAGAACTGCACAAATTATGATCATATATCCAGTCAGGAATAAACAAATCATAACTATGCAAATATTAATGGGGGTATATATTTCAACCTGTATGCATAATTTAACTCTGCAAGAATTGTAGAAAATCAACAATAATCTTGCACCCAATTCTGGTTTTCAAAAACTTTGCAATGATATGTTTTGTGACCATTTCCCACTAAAAAATACCTGCCTGAATAGACGCCTAAAAGCCCCAAATTTATACGAGCACTATGCCCATTATAAATGAATGTGAACTTCTTACTGGAATCGTATGTCACGTAAAACAGCAAAGCGAAGTGAAAACTATTCATGTCCCTTTTTCTAAACAAGCATGTAGCGTGTTAAAACCAGGTGTCTCTCCCATTAGCTTTGTGTTTTTCTCCTCTGTAAAATACAGAGCAGAAAAACACAACTCCACTCTTTAGATCTTATATATGGTGCAAATTTGGAAATATCACGGGGTTTCTAAATAAATACAAAAACAGCCACTGTGTTTCTTTAGCTAAGAGCAAAAGCTCTGGGGCTGAAAATGGTGTGCAAATATTTTTTTTTTTTATTCAAGCATTTTTTTCGCTGTGCTAAACCGAAGATACAAATGGGCAATTTAACGACTTTACAACATGTTGTGCATGGAATTCAGTTTATTTCAAAACAAACAAAAAAATGCACACATTTCCACACATAAATACACAAATTCATCATAAAAACAGGCAAGTTTAGTGCAAACCATAATTGTAATTGGTAGTACACAGATTGCAACACAAATGAGGTCAACCACAGATAAAGTTCAAAGAGGACATTACAGACAACGCCATCTGATTTACGGACAGGCTCAAAATCTTTCCTTCCTACACCGCTACAAGTGCACTTCTATCATCGAATGAACTTATCTTTGCATTTTCTGTAACATTAAAGACGTCAAAGTGGATGATTTTGTTTGCATCGAGCTGGAAAGACAAGTCATGCCAACACACCTGACCTCTCCGGTCAGTTTTCACGACGTTGCATGCATATTAACAGGTAAGCCTCTACTAGACAAGAGTGGTATTTGTTTCTTACTCTGAGGACTGCTTAAATTCGATCTGGTTAAACCATATTTGCGAAGAAATCGAGTCATTCTATTAAATTAGGTTTCATTGATAAGTTATGTATTATTGATAAAATCCGTATTAGTATATTAGCGGGAGACAAATCATTCAAGAACATGTACACAATTCCACAAGAAGATAATGAATAAGCACGATCAGAAAAAAAGTGTGCTTCAAAATAACAGGTAAAAAAAAAGGTTAAATAAAAAGTAAAAAACACTGATTGACCCAATCTGAACAAGCTGCAGCTCAGTGTATCATATAAATATTTAACACTGCATCAGGACTAACAAAGTCTTCATTTATTCCCTGGATCAATTTGAAGTCATTTTGTTCTTTGTCTCATTGAATTTAGTAGGAAAATAAACTTCTGTCTCTTTATTATTATTATTATTGCTAACATTATTATCAATAATAATATTTTATTATTTCATTATTATCTTCATTTAAGTGTGCAAAAAACTGCAAGAACTAT
Organism: Fundulus heteroclitus; assembly: GCF_011125445.2. Lineage (NCBI taxonomy): Eukaryota > Metazoa > Chordata > Actinopteri > Cyprinodontiformes > Fundulidae > Fundulus > Fundulus heteroclitus. The sequence continues at coordinate 10,171,249 of NC_046375.1, read as the reverse complement.
TACAGCTAAACATGGTAACACTTTACTGTAAACTTATTTGGAGTATTTTTTTTAAATAAACATTTATAAGATAGGCTAGAAAGATTTTGATGTAAATAAACAGTGCTGTGAAAAAGTAGCCACAGCTCTTACAGGTTTCTTCTGTTTTTGCTTTTTGTCACGTTTTAAACGAATCAAACAAATCTTAAAAGATATTTTGGTGATGATTTTGTTAATTACAAAAAAAGAAAAGGAAGCTTAAGCATTGTCAAAACACAATTGCCTCCTAAACCTTATAATGGAATGTAATGTTCTTTTTTAGGTGAAAACTGTCAGTGGGTCTTTTACATTGCTGTGAAGGCATTTTGCAGGATTCTTTAACTTCAGCCATGCTTCAGGGTTTTTTAAGCATTCGTTGTCTGTTTGAGGATGTACTCCCGCATCTTAATCAGATTCAACTTTGAACCCTGACTCCGCCTCCCTAAAACCCTCCTTCTCTGAGCCATTCAGAGGTGGGCTTAATGTTGTGCTTTGGATATTTTTTCAGTTGTATATGGTAACCCCAGTAGAGTCAAGCTTAGGGTCACAAACGGATGGCTGGATTTTCTGCTTCAGGATTTTCTTACTTCATGGTTCCATGAAGTCCCAAAGCGGCACAGACGACCCACACCATCACACTACCACCACCTCGTTGGACTGTTGGTTTGATGTTAATTTTTTGAAATGCTGTGTTAGTTTACAAAAGGTGTAAGGGGATAAACATGTTTTTAAAAAGTTTCATCTTTTCTTGTCAGTCAAGATTGTTTTCCCAAGAGTCTTGGAGATCCTTAAACATTGTTTTTTTGGGGGAAATGAGTGACAGGGCTTTGTGCTCTTTTTGCTCAGCAGGGGTTTTGCCTTGGATCTCGCCCATAGAGGCTATTTAACCCTTGGTCTCTTTCTTGTTGTTAAATCATGAATTCTGACCTTAGCTTAGACAAATGAGCCCAGCAATGCTTAAATGTTGTTCTAGGTTCTTTGGTGACCTCCTGGATAAATCGTCAGTGCTCTCTTGGAGTAATTTTGGTTGGCTGACCTCAGCTGAGGGGGTTCTCTATTGTTTCAGTTGTATATAATTGAGGTACCCTCAAAAGTGGAGAAGATCCATCTTTATATGTTAATGCACTGATTCCAATTGTAACCGTAATTCATGAAGTTCACAGCTTCCAGTGCGAGTACTGCGGTGGCCTGCAGCAAGATCAGATCCGAGCCGGTCTGCCAGCTTACAACAACTCGTGTCTTCTTTCCAGCACCGCTGGAGCCTTGCAGCATTAGAAATGGCTTTGTAACCTTTTCCACTCTTGCCTACTTCGTGTTGTCATTAAGGTTATATCTAAGTGATCTCATGGTTCTGCAGACAAGGCAGAATTCAGCATGAAACAGAACTTAGCTTACAAAACAGCTTTTTTTCCCTTTCCTTTTATAAATGAAATCGTTATTTGAAAACTGCTTTTTGTATTTACTCAGGTCACTCAGGTGTCTTTGTCCGAAATCAACATTTGTTGACAAAAGATTTGAGCGTGACAAAAGGGAAACACCAGAATAAATCTGTAAGGTGGCAAAAACTTAACAGCGCTGTGGTCTTCTTTGTTTTATTAAATTGTCCCCTGTGGATATTATTGTCAATGAAACATGTATATATGGTAGAATATAAAGAACTTTATATTTTATATTTATGTTTTTGCTGCTATGTCATGAGTTATAAAGTCATTTCCTCAATGTTTATGAGTTTCTTATAAATACTCAAACAGAAGGACGGCAAAGTGTTATCAATAATCTCTTACATTTGTTCCCTGTTAACCTCGGTCATCAGTCAGACAGTGTATGAAGCTCATGTAACATCACTTGAAATGAACCTCCATGCAATCGTCTGGCCACTAACCCAACAGGCTTTATGAATGATTAAAACACTGTGCAGGTAAAGAAACATCAATTCTAAACATTATTCAAGAAGCATTAATCCGGGGTCCCTGTGTGGTTAAAAATTGCTGTACGTTCAGTTCAAGGATGGAGTAACTTCTGATGAGTGGTGATTTGCAGTAAGTAGTGTTACAAAAACCAGAGTGGATTGGAGAGTAGACCCCCACATTTATCTTCCCCTTCCTCCCAGCGGTGCCCTAAGCTCCTAGCAGCTTCTTGACAAGGTAGCCCGGCATGCTGTAGAGGAAGAGGCCGATCATGATGAGCAGCAGCATGGCCAGCACGACCTTGATGATCAGCCACTTGTAGCGGTTGCACACCAGGTAGCGGATGGCTTTCAGCGGGCTCAGGAACCACAGGAAGGTGGTATCTGGGCGACTGGATGATGCACATGAAGGTTTTATGGGACGGATGTGGAAACATGGGTAATGGCATGCAGGTGGAATCATTGGAGGGGTGGGGGAGGGGTTAAGAGGGGGTAAGACATGGTGGATGGAGAGTAAAATCAGGGAAGAAAGAGGAGAAAAAGAAAGTTGTATTAGTGTTTTGAAGCAATGCTGCAGCTGTGAGCCATACAGCTTACTCACATTACATTCATATCAATCTAATGAGTCAGAGGATCAAAAGAACAAATCACAGAGTCGAAGCTTTACGGTACGCTTAATGGTTGATAAAAATGGATGAATAGATGGATGGGAAAATGCACACATGATTGACCAACAGCTGCAAAAGTTGTTTCTATAGTCCTTTCTGCTAGGTTTTAGCCTCCACAAATACAAACTAACATACTCAAGAGAGAGCTGGTTCAGCTTTTGGAATTTATATAATAATAATAATAATAATAACGATAATAATAATAATAATAATAATAATAATAATAATAATAATAATAATCCATCCATCCATTTTCTGACCCGCTTAATCCCTCATGGGGTCGCGGGGGTTGCTGGTGCCTATAATAATAATAATAATAATAATAATAATAATAATAATAATAATAATAATAATAATAATAATAATAATAATAATAAAAAGCCTTTCAACATGTTGATTTTCAGTTATAAGTGAATAATTGGGCTTGAATTTTATCATCTAGGAAACCCTACATTTCAGGGAGTTAAATGTTGAACAGCTACACAACTAAAAGGAAAATTCCAAATTTATTTTTAATATTTTGTGACAAGGAATTTGTTATTATATTATCTAATGACAAAGAAGCTTTTTTGTGTTGTGAAAAAGCCTTGAATATGCAAGCAAGACTCTCAGCCCCAGAATGCTACCCTGGGGTGCCGCACAGCGGCAGCCCACTGCTTCCTAGTGGAGGGGTTAAATGCAGAGGACTCGTTTCTTTGAAATATATGTTGCCATGACCAATAAAGATGATTATCATTATTGTTATTAAACACATCCTGCAGTGAGCAATGTTTATAAGAGGTAAACATTTAATCAATGTGGCAATCTTACAAGGAGTGGATACCCGAGCTAATAGACCCCAAAATAAGAGGTTAATAAGGCTTAAATAAGCTCAGGAACTCCATCTCACAGTCCGTCTTCTTCCGCTTCAGTAGGGAGGCCCAGACGTCCCTCTCCCCGGCCACTTGGGCCAGCTCCTCAGGAGGAATCCCAAGGCGTTCCCAGGCCAGCCGAGAGACATAGTCCCTCCAGCGTGTCCTGGGTCTTCCCCTGGGCCTCCTCCAGGTGGGACGTGCCCAGAACACCTCACCAGGGAGGCGTCCAGGAGGCATCCTGACCAGATGCCCGAGCCACCTCAACTGGCTCCTCTCGACGTGGAGGAGCAGCAGCTCTACTCTGAGTCCTCCCCGGATGACTGAGCTCCTCACCCTATCTCTAAGGGAGAGCCCAGACACACTACGGAGAAAACTCATTTCAGCCGCTTGTATCCGGGATCTCGTTCTTTCGGTCATGACCCAAAGCTCGTGACCATAGATGAGGGTAGGAACGTAGATCGACCGGTAAATCGAGAGCTTCGCCTTTTGGCTCAGCTCTCTCTTCACCACAACGGATCGGTACAGCGCCCGCTTCACAGCAGACGCTGCACCAATCCGCCTGTTGATCTCCCCCTCCATCTTACCCTCATTCGTGAACAAGACCCCAAGATACTTGAACTCCTCCACTAGGGGCAGCACATCCTTCCCCACCCCGGAGAAGGCACTCTACCCTTTTCCGGTTCAAGACCATGGTCTCGGATTTGGAGGCACTGATTTTCATCCCGGCCGCTTCGCACTCGGCTGCGAACCGCTCCAGTAAGAGCTGTAGATCACGCCCTGATGAAGCCAATAGGACCACGTCATCCGCGAATAGCAGAGACGCAATCCTAAGGCCACCAAAACGGATCCCCTCAACACCTTGGCTGCGCCTAGAAATTCTGTCCGTAAAAGTTATGAACAGAATCGGTGACAAAGGGCAACCTTGGCGGAGTCCAACTCTCACCGGAAACGAGTCCAACTTACTGCCGGCAATGCGGACCAGACTCTGACACCGGTCATACAGAGACCTGACAGCCCTTATTAAAGGGTCCGGTACTCCATACTCCCGGAGTACCCCCCACAGGATCCCCCGGGTGACACGGTCGAATGCCTTCTCCAGATTCACAAAGCACATGTAGACTGGTTGGGCAAACTCCCATGCCCCCTCAAGAATCCTGCTGAGGGTGTAGAGCTGGTCCAGTGTTCCACGGCCAGGACGAAAACCACACTGCTCTATCTGAATCCGAGATTCGACTATCTGACGGACCCTCCTTTCCAGACCCCCTGAATAGACCTTATGTCTATTCAGGGGGTCTGGAAACCCCTGAACCCCTGAATAGATGGTCTCACATGTAGACTGTGAGACCATCTCACAGTCTACATGTTAATTCAAATGCAGCTTTGTAAACCCTGTTGTTGTGCTGCCACTTTGTTTAGAAAGAGAAGAGGCTTTCCCTGGGAACCCTTTCAACCCAAAGCGCTTCACACTTCAATCTGACGGTGGTGAGCTATGTTAGTAGCCACAGCTGCCCTGGGGCAGACGGACAACCCGCCAGTTACAGGTCGAACTCCCTAACTCGACAATTTGGCCGACATTTTGTCATGCAGTGATGCAAGATAAAAAATTGAGGCAACATTTATGCCCAACAACATCAGAAAGGCATATTCAGTTTTTTTTACACATGGCCTTTCCATTTTGGCTTTATCTTTTGTTTAATAAATAATAATATTAAAACTTGACGTGAAAGAGAGTGGAATTTATTTTTCCCATGGCAATGTTTTTTTGTTGTTATACTGCTATAATTACATGTCAAGATTTACACAAAATGATGAAATAAAGAAATATTTATCAATAATAGTGTAGCCTACCCAAACATTATCACATATACTGTACTGTAGTTGTTTAATGCTTACATTTTTTTTTTATTTAGTAACAGTGCTGAAAGCCTGAGTTCTTTTAATTCAAGATTAAAAACACATTTGTTTAGGATTGCCTTCGACTGTTCTAGTCAAACTGTTTTACTGAAACATCATTAGTTCAGCTTTGTAGTCCAACTGTTTTCAGTATTTGCTTTTAGTTTTAATTTCCCCATGTTTTATTTTGTTTATTTTTTTCTTTGTTTTATTCCGACTTGCTTTAATTCTGTTTTTATTTTCCCATATTTTAATCATGTAAAGCACTTTGCATTGTCTTTGTAGTGAAATGTGCTATACAAAGAAACTTGCCTTGCCTTGCCTAGTTTTCCTTGGGACTCAAGTACCTCTGCTTCCCATAGTAACCCTTACATGCTATATTGATTTTATTTTCTAACCTGGAAATATTTGTATCTTGCAGAGGTGTAATTTTATACACCAAACTCTTGTGTGACCCTGAAACATTGTGCTCCTTTTCATCTGAACCATTCATCCAACACTGTTCACCGTCAGCCAGATGACCACGAATGACATGTATAATGACACTTGGTGAGAGCTACTGTAACAACACGCAACAAGAGACAAAATGAGTGCCGATTAATCTAATTCTAAGGTAGAGGGAGACAACGGTGTTAGATAGCAGAGAAAACAATACAAGAGAAGATAATAAAGACAGCTGAATCCATCAGAGACAGAGAGGAGGGGGCAGAGGCTACCAGCGCATCAGGCCCCCAGGATCTTCTTGACAAGGTAGCCAGGGAAGGAGTAGAGGAAGAGGCCCAGCATGAGCAGCAGCAGTATCAGCCCCAGAGCCTTGAGGATCAGCCAGCGGTAGTTGTGCCAGATGAAGTAACGAAGTGACTTCAGAGGGCCCAGAAACCACATTAGACTCGTATCCGGACGGCTTTTCAGAAGAAAGTAGGGGAGGAGGAAGGAAAGGAGCGCCGATGAGGCAGACAGTGGGAGCAAAGGGTGAGTTGTGCGAACAAAAAAAAGAGGGGAAGGGACGAGGGGAGGGAAGAGACAGGGACACAGTTGAAGACATGATAGGAGGAGAAACGAGTGTGCAACAGTGGCCTTTTACCAGTGCAAAAAGCAGCGTTGTTAAACAGTTGAGTTCAAATTGAGTTATGTCACACTGCTTATTGCACTGCAGGAATGAATGTCCAAAAAAGAAAGTTAAAGAGAAATTTGTATCTCGCCTGGCTGCAGAAAAGGTCTGACACACTTTCTAACGGGAAAATCTAGCGTTTGCATTGTTAAAAGTTGGATTCCAATAAATGTAAAAGTCTTACTTTGGTTTCTCCAGTGGGTCCGGCTCATTTCTTCCCAGTCCAACAGGACTTTTCTCCGCCTCCTCTGCAGTCACAAGATGAAGCTCGGCCTCAACTTTACCCTGTAATCACAATATTTTTGCTTATTTTTTATTTTTTTTTTTTTTTACAAATTTAAAATAGAATTTTATGTATTGTACAAAAACACACGGAAAAATTAATCAAGAACTTCTTTGATGGATTAATGCTCCTGGATCCACATATTTCTTAATACTATTACTTTGTTACGCCTTTCCTGTTTCTTTAGATCCCTTTTTACATTTTACTTCTTTGATTTTTACCATTTATTTTGGGAAGTCTTTGTCATTCACGGAGATGACGATTATCTTACTGTGAGCTCCATCTCGTCGTTCTCGTCACGCGCAACGAAAGGCCACCAGCCTTTGACCCTTTTCTGCTTGAAGATAGAAATGGTGGGAAGCTCCTGCTCAGTCCGGATCATGTTGAGGGTGCACTGCTTGGCTGTCTTTGCGCCGCGGGGGAACCTGTTCAGGTCCAACTCGATGGCCCCTGGAAAATGGTGATTTGGAAAGCAGTCAGATGCTGGCTGATGTTAGCCTCGTGAGACCATCCTGATCTCACGAGCTTTCAAGGTTTCACTCGCAGATCAGTCTGGCTACTCTCCGTTAAAGAAAATTTGGAGCCGTTCACCAAACGAACGTCCAATCAGCGTTGGCTTTGAGGCGGGTTGAGGTGTGACGCAACGAGAAGCGCGACAGTTCAGTCTAAAAAACATGGCGGCTTCAGCCAATGAAACTAGCGTTAGCGTGGCTATCGAGCAAGTTTTATCGGAATTACAGAGTATTTCTTTGCTGAGCTAACGAGCCTTTACCTGCAGCAGCAAGAGTAGCTTGGCCTGTGTTTGTGTTTTGGTCGTCGCTCGTAACAGAGCGACGACGAAGCATGTTGACGAGTACGTCATATGCTTCGTTGATCTGATTGGTTTATTTGGCCCGTCTATCACCAACATAGGCCAATCAGCTAACCAGTATTTTCGCCCCTTCCCAAAATTACTTCAGCGGAAGGTTTCCAGATGGATATGCGGAGCAAATCCATCTGGCGGAGTCAGGTAAGGCTGATGTGAGACTCACGGAGAAAGGAGTCTGCAGCACCACTTTAATGGCCCAAATAATTGGATTCTATCTAACAGGATAAAACTTAAACCAGTTTGTCCCGCAAAACGCCTTGGCAGGTTATTTATTATGATTTAATAGCACTTCTTAAATATACTTTACTGAACTGAATTACTGACCGTACATGAGCATAGCAAAAATGGCATGGCTACAAAGCCAATGAACTTTAGGGATTTTGATCAATTCGTTACAAAAAAAGTTATATTTTTGCCTTATGGAGATACAGAAACTGAAGATACTGGGTTTAAAAGTGAGGTTTGAGATAGTTATAGCACAACAAAAGTACACCAGAAAATTAGTTTTGAGTTCATGTTTTCTCAAATTTTGTCAATTGGGAATCAGATGGTTTGGTGCGCCCCTAAAGTAGATATAAACTGTTAGTGTGACTAAAAGATACCCCAGCTTAAATAAAAATAAATAAAAAAATTCCTCTGAGAGAATTTCAATCTAGCAAGCCAAAGTACGACACAGTATCCAAAAGAGTGATAAAAGAGAATGATCTCCAGCCCCTACCTAGGAAGTCATCGGCAGAAAAGTGGTCAGCATCCCAGACCTGCAGGGTGAGACGAGGAGGGATCTTGTACTCAGTCTCGTCCCAGGAGAACATGGACTCTTTCTTAGAGATGACGATCTTCTCCTCAGCCACGAGGTAATCGAAGGGGAAGACGAAGCGCCAGTTGAAATTGCCCTCACCGGTCAGGGAGTGGTAATGCACATCCGTGTCCTGTTTGTCTTCCTGCTGCCCTTTCAGCCATCTTTGGAAGTAGTAAAAGAGAAAGGAGTGAGGCAAGTCTCCAAAAGATTACAACTTATAAACAGATTTCATTGTTAGATTTTTCCAATCATGCATGTACAAACTTGCAACTAAAGGTTAGTATACCAACTAAGTGGTTTGCATAAAATTCATTGCTGCACTGGTCATGTTAAATGGACCAGTCTAATACCAAGAAAGGTGATTTTAGTAGATTTAAATCACAGCAGGTGGTGTGGCTTTCAAAAACCAAATCAGAGTTAACATCTTTGTCAAATAATATCTTAATAAATGTAATAAGAAAACTGATTTGAAAGGTTGATTTCTCATTGCTCAAAAAGCTACAGGACCATCCAATTTTAATTTGAAAATTGTTTGATGAAGTTAAAGCTTCACATATGAGCTTTTAAAGCAGGCGTTTTTTCATTAACAGTTGAGTGAGGCTGGCTTCATGAGTCAGGGGGGGACAGAAGAAGAGTTGCGCTCTCAGTTCTCAACATGAATGAGAGGAACTTTCTGCCATCTTTGAAGAAAGCTGAAGATTCATGAAGAAACCAAGCGCTTTGGTTTGGTAACTGAGATGCTTATCACAGGCTGGGTCATGGTTTGAGGCGAGAAACAGGATTAGGACATTTTTTTTATCTTGGATTAAAAGGGGGAAGTAAACTTACATCTGAAACATCCAGAGTTCTGACACATGTTCTGTTTCAAGATTTTAGACTTTTCCAGACTCACATTTTCATATATCCTATTCAGGTTTCTCTCCGTTTTTATTGTGCTGCTATAAATATTTTTGAGATGTGATTTGACTACTTTTTGTATAGTGTGCGGCTGGGTTCACAGCAGTATTAGAGGGCTCTAAGCATCTAAAGCCCCATTTTATTACCTCAGCTGGAGCCGCCCAAGATTAGACAGGAACATTGTCTCATGCTCTCTAGATAGTAAAATTTCATTATCTTATTATATGAAGACATCATGATCCCAAACACATTTTGATAACACTTTTGTCATCTCACTATGTTTAAATAACAGAATCTCAAGCTAATTTTGTTATTATTATATTTTAGTTACTTAGATATTGCAACATTATATTTTAGACTTGATTTGACATGGTTTATTTATTAATTTTCTCAATAAAGCTTTTTAACCGTTTGTTACAGTTAAATCATCTCATTATCCCAAGATAATAACATTTCAAGCTGATCTGAAGTGTATTTTGAGAAGGGTTTATTTATATTATTATTTTGAGACACATTGCGTTTGTTGGTTGCATTTACACATACACTGTGTCGTCTTAAGTTTCATTTATATCAATATGTCCAGAAAACATAATTTAAAGCTTGTTTTCTTACATCATGCTTCTTCCGTTCTGATACGGTTACTGTCTAATCATCTGTTTATCTTAAGATGTCAAAGTGCAAAACTTTTTATAATGAAGTAATATCTATTTCAACTCAAAAATCATGACAGTCACACTGTCCGCTGGTTTAAGGGGAAATTATTAACCATATACAGACATATTACTGCTGTAAATGCTACAGATTATCCCTAAGTGTCATTGCATAAAAACTGAATGTTGAAATCAGGTGTAACCACCCAGTTATCCAGAAAAGTGTTCCCCTAAATCTCAACACAAAATTTTGAGAACAATCATATCAGAGTAAATCATAGCTGTTCTCACTGTACAAATGTCTCTTAGCTTGTCTTAGATCATTCCCCCCTTTTTCAAGCATTTTATATGTATTACGTGAAAATTTGTGTTTATTTAAACTTAATACAAGACAGGAGTCTGGAAACATAAATAATTTAACATATCCAGAGCTACATTTGTAATACTTATCCAGACTTGAAAAATGCTAAATACAATTTCCACATTTTTCAAGGCAGTGTAGGAACCCTGAACATCCCAAGATGTACTCTTTTATAATATCCACAATGACAAAGTTTGGCCAGCTGCTGATTAGTTTTTGTAGGCGTTACCCTGTGTGCTACGGTAAAGCCAAGGGGAAACAGATTCACAGGTGACTTTGTGTCAGCTGTGGAAAAACTGACTATTATGAAGAGTGGCATGTGTGAGGAAACAGCATAAATTATAATAAAAAATTCAAACCCAGGCTGCAGCGATGATGTCATTCAAGCATGCATACAACGACCAAGCTCTTTATCAGGGACACATGTATCTTGAGTAACTCTATGAAATGTTAGAAAACTGTTATGGACTTTGCTAATATCCCTTGGATTGATACATTTAATTATCGGTAGTTTTCTAACTGCATTCTGTGCAGCAGTTCTGCTCATAGAAATACCAGGTTAATAGGAAAGTCCAGCAGTGAATGACTAGACTGGTTGGGGCACAAAAAACAAAGCTTTGATTCTCTTGAAACCAAAAGCTCAAATAGATAAAAATAGGCGGAAAAAATATTCAAATTTCTTTGAGGTTACAAACATTGGATCAGAAAGTTGAAATTTGTTGCAGATAAAAGATACCTATATCTACATGTGAGTTTTACTGTATAGTTAAAATCTTGAAATATACTGTAAACTTATAGCAGGATACTTGATTTAGGTACAGTGCCAATGTAGTATTAAACCTCTTTCACGTCCATCAGAACAGTTTTCTTTTATGATATTTAAGTTTTCCGACTAGGAGTCTTTTAAATTGGAAAGCAAAGACCTGTCCAAGTGTTAGTATGTTGCTCCAAATAAAGTGCTTGGTGGTTGTACAAGAAAGTATGCCTCCATGCAAAATTCATTTCTCTGTTTCAAATCTGAAAAGTGAGAAAAACCACCAATAGCAGCTGCAACAAGGGACCAAACCACTTTATGAAAAATTAAACAACAGATGTAACCCTACTTGATCCTAGAGTTGAATTTGGGCTGAGCATCACATGAAAGGTTGTAACTCTCAGAAGCAAAGTCTCTGAAAACACTGAAACATAATCACTGAATCATATAATCAGACAGCTACTCTACAGCGTGGACTGAGGTTACATTTTCAGACAGTTGTTATTGGGGATGCGTTTTGAAGTCAAAAGTAACAACATGCCTCGATTAAAAAATGCACGTGTTGCACATTTGCAGCCCACGTGTTGAGGTGTGTCTCCGTTTGGTAAATTTCTTAGGCTTTTTTCTTCTTTGACTTCTGAGACTCTGCTGCAAGAGTTTTAAAACTTTTTGATTTTTTTTTTTAAATCAAACTATAACATTCCATTCCAGACTGCTAAAATGTACTCAATGCATTTTAGATGACTAGAAAATCTGAACTGCTCTCAGGACCGAGGGTGTGTTTTACAGGTTGTATGTGTTTGAGATGAACTGGTGCGCTTTCAGCTGTGTTACACTCCCAACCGTTCACTGACTCTCCTCACACGACTCAGCAAAGGATTAAGCTTGTATGGATTAAATAAAAACAAAAAAATGTATTGACTTTTCAAATTATTTTATTTTATGTCTTTCTATTGCATTTTTTTTCAAGATGTTATATGTCATTTCTAGAATATTTTGGCTACTCCCCTGTGATGACCTGTCCAGGGTGTACCCCGCCTCTCGTCCAATGGCAGCTGGAGATAGCTACCAGCCCCTCAGCGACCCTGCGTGGATAAATGAGTATCCACGATGGATTGGATGGATTTGGCAACTCATTTTGTTTTTGTTGCTCACAACTTTATTTTTGTGTTTTAATTAAATCCTGAAAAGTCAATGACTGTTGGATAAAACTTAAGACACAATCTTAAGTTTTCCAGAAAATATGCAATAATTTTGACATATTACGTGACAGCAACACAACTGCTAAATGTTTTAATGTTTTGGTGATAAGGTGTGCATTAATATAACCAGAAACTGTTCTTCCTGGATATTCTAAAGTACAGAACAGATCCCAAATCAGCTTTTACCCTCTAGGACAGGGGTCTGCAACCTGTGGCTCTGGAGCCACTAGTGGCTCTTTGGACCTTCCACAGTGGCTCTTAATAACTTTGGCTACACATTATATTTTTATCATGCAATTTAAATGTAATAATGATAATAAATGCAGGTTTTAGCACTAATTGCTTTTAATTTTCACAACAGAATGATGCTAAAAGTGCCAGCAAAATTTAATTTTAAATCAATATTTTTTCATTATGTTTGAACTATGATTTCTTTTATATCATTATCCATAAATATCAACATCCTGTCCATCCTCTTTTTTTTAAACCTCAAAATAGACATAACAGGGCCTTTCTTTAACGATGACAACATATTTCACACAGTAGATCTTTATCACAAATTATAACTTGTCTTTTTTCAAAAGGCCAGGCAACATTTGTGGCTCTGAACGAGTTTAATTCAAGCGGACCGTAGGCAAAATGGCTCTTTAGACTGTAAAGGTTGCAGGCCCCTGCTCTAGGAGGAGAGCAAATTGCCATTTTCACCTCAGTTGATAAAACACAAGTCAGTCAGCCAATGGTCTCAGATTTTTTTTGTGAACTTAGGTGTGTTACTGCAAGCTCAGTTTGCATGCATGTTAAATGACTGTCTCGTTGTGTAAAACTTCATCTGTCAGGGTTTGGTCCTTGCTGCAGTAGTTTTTCACTAGGTCTTGATTTTCATTGTGTTGGAAAAGGTGGTTGCAACAAGGCCGTTTTTGCGTGCTTCATTTTGCTTTAAAACAGGAAGAGTCACAAAGAATGAAATTAAGGGATTTAGGAGCGGGGAAGCAAGGAATTTCCACGAGCCATGCGATGGAAAGGTGTGTTTACCCCCTGACATAGATGTCAGACATCTTCTCTCCTGTCAAGAAAGCATCGTCCTCTAGAATTACGTCATCAGTGTTCCAAATAATAACACGAAGCTCAAAACTAGACTCCAGCAGAGTTTTAAACCAGAGAGGAGAGAAAGGACGACAGACAGGAGACACACCACAAACACAGAGACGTGACACAAACACACACACACACACACACACAGAAAAAGAAAAGAATGGAAACAAAACAAAACAAAAAAATAATGGTTAACAGTAAAAAACACATACAGCTCACACCCATGGGACGAGGCTAGGCTTGCCTTGTCCCGCCGTACCTACCCCCTGACAAATATGTCACTGGACTTTTCCCCAGTGAAGTAATCATCGTCTTCCAGTATTACTTCATCAGTATTCCAAATAATCACCCTGAGCTCATATCTAGTAAGAGGAGGAACACATACACATGTAGTTGCACTTATGTTTAACATTTACATTTACATAAAAATCTACACTTGACAAAACTAGTCAAAAAAAAAAAAAAAAGGACTCACCATAATTTAAGCTGGAATAAATATTGTGCAGTTAAATACCTGAACAAATCTCTTTTTGACTGAATGTGGAATAGGTTTATAATTTTCCAATGAGGGGAAAGTATACAATTTAAGGGAACTTTGGTTTATTGTGCTCATCAGTACATACCTCTTTGGTTTTCGTGGAGATATGTCAATAGCAGGTCCAGGAGCGGGCACGTCCATCGGAAACATGTCCACCCACATCTCAATACGGCCCTTTTACCGGAGACATGAAGGATCTGCAATGACCAAGCTGCTCCCGTTCAAAAATGTCGATCAGTTGGCTCAGTCCTACCTGTTCGATTCCAGGTTTGTCCGGGTTGAGAAGGGGTCTGGTCTCCACATGTTCAGGAACGAGCCTGCAGCCGACCCGGGGGATCTCCTCCCAGTGGTTCAACACAATCAGGGCCAAATGCTCCTCTGTCTGTTTCTTCAGACCTGCGGGATCAACGCGCATACAAGAGCAGTAACTGAAGTTGGAAAATTAGTAATACGAAAGCTTGAAGACATCAACGCAATTTAAAACAATACATAAAGGTTTAAATAGCTATCTTGAGTAGCAGAAAAAGCGATCAAGAAGTACTTTAATTAATATCACAGTTTTAGAAAAATATAGTCATACCATTTTCATCCTCTATTTCTGTCGGTCCAGAAAAGACTCGATTCGCCACTTTGACTTTGCCTCCCGGCCCATAATGAGGTCCATCAATCTTTCCTTCCTTACAGAGCTTAGCTAGGATCTGGCTGGGTTTCATTGGGTCCCGCCAAATGTTGTATCCATGCCTAACGTCAACAGATGACAGACAGATGTTCCAGCTGTGTGCTGATTTTAGATAAAGGAGGTGCAAACAGGCATGCAGGAAGGCAGCTTTTACAAGGGTTGGGGGTCAGAGGGGTGGGGAACGATATGGATTTCTGGATCATAAGCAATCTTGTTTTTAAATAATTACATAGGTGAGATTTAAAGCGCAACATTTCTACCTTCCTGCTACAGCTGGCTGTGGCGCAGCACTGGCACTAACTTGTGTGTAAACCGCAATAAAGATTTGTTTTCAGCCCTGATCTGGTGGCATTTGAACTTATCAGAAGTTATGGTTTTCTTTGCTGCTGTTGTTGGCGATACAGATTTTTTTTGAGTTTCTGTGATTTTCAGCAACCACACAGTAGGGGGCTGCATACCCGGCACAGCTGCCCAGACAGCCCGATACTTCCTGTGCAAAGACATTTTTGACATCTTTCTTTTCCTACGCGCAAAGTACAGAAATTCCAAACAGCATTTGACATGAAAACTGAGCTTCATACAGAGACAAAGAGTAACAGGTAAAAAAAAATAAAAATAACGCATCCAAAATAAGAAACAATGCCACTCACATAGAGTAGTTTGCAGCAATGCCACACGTTGCTCTGTACTTGCTGTAAAAACGATTCTCCAGGTCGATCTTCGTCTCCCCGATCAGGTCATCAGTGCCGACCAGATCCCAGTCGTATACAGACACTGTTAACATCGACTCCATGGGGAAAGTGGCCTCAATGTCAAAGGATCTGAACATGGAGAAGCATATGTTTCAAAATGTGCATTGAACAATAAACATCATTTCACTATATTTCACTCCAAACGGTTGAATTCAGTCTCTATGATCAGCTAACAGTAGCGTTTTGTCCACTCACTTGCCAAATACAGGGTTGAGCTGCTTGGAAATGTAGTTCTCTTTGTCTTTGATTTCGGACTTGCCCAGCTTAATGACGACGTAAGGATCAGCCTTCCCATTGATATCAGCAGGATGAAGATCTGTGGCCTGAGAAGAAATCAAGAAGAACATTCATTTAAAATGTGTCACGTAGTTCTACGGTACATTGATTCTAACATCAAGGATGTCACCCACCCTGACCACATAGACCCGAACAAGAACGTGGATGGGATCATTATGTGGAATGCTCTGGAACATCCCCATATTGGGATCATACCCTGCTTCTCTTGTGATCTCCTGAGAAAGAGGTACTTTGTACATGCACAACGAGCCCTGGAACACAGAAAGACAGAAAATAAATTAGCATACAAGGCATATTACCTGAGCTGGCTGAGACACAGACAAGTCCATTCAGAGAGGCAACTTTAAACACCAGAGGTAAATTATGCACACAAAGCATTTGCAACTTTAAATATATTGAGCGCGTTAAATTCAAATTCAATTCATGCTTAATTATGGCAATAAGACGTGGGTAAATTAACTGAAAACTATTCAGCCTGGCTATTCTGAATAACAGAACAGACTCCAGATCAGTTTTTATCCCTCAAGTGGCGGACACATAAACATTACTGCTTCTATTGTTTGATGAAATACAAGTTAATCAGCCATTGGTCTCACATTTAAAATTTTAATCTAGGTATGGTTTTGTACATTTGGTTTGTAGGTATGCTAAATTAGGCATGTCTTCTTTATGTTTGATCATTACAGTTAACTTGACTCTCGCTAGATGAATGCAGTTCCGCCGAGCTCCACCTGGAATCACTGCCTCCTTCGGGAGGGGTTTCAATACCACATAAAATAGACGAGCCAATCAGGATCGCCGGGCGGGTTTTTCGTAGATGTGACGTATCAGAGAAGCGATTGTTTGGATTCAGACAACAATGGCGGCTCGTAGCGTGGAAGCAAAGGGTGACCAGACGTCCCCGAATTCCCGTTTTAGATGACGTGTCCCCAGCAAAAACTGTCCCGGTAATGTCCACGATTTCAGTGTATCGTGATGGAGTAAAAAAGTTTAATGCAGCAAGAGATGTTTAACCGGTCCTGTCGTTGTCCCGGCGTAGTAGAATTGCTGAGCTGAGCGTGATTTACCCGTCCCTTGGTGTTGCAGATCGGTCAAAACAAACCAACGCCCTGACAGAGACTGTGTGCCCGCCCGCTTAGCAAAATCAGAAACATTCCCAGTTGTCGTCAGAGAAACAATGATGCTGCTATTTCATCAGAGTTGTCCAATCTATTGAATATTCATTCTTTGAAGGAACACCAAAGAACTGCTTTGAAGGCTTTTGTTAATGGAAATTATGGCTTCGGTTTTGATGTTGGTTTCGATGTGAGTGGTTGAAGTAGCGCGTCAGTAAAGATGACGGACAAGTGGTTTGTCCAATCATATGCAAGGATTCTTCATAAAGCTCCTCCTTCTGAAATACATCGCCAATGGAGAAATCCCAGATGGATGAATCGAGCTCTGTGGAATGAAATCCATCTGGCGAGAGTCAGGTTAGATTACAGCAGCAGTCCCCAAGTTTTTTCACTCTGTCTTCCTACCTTGAATCGGCCTACAATCCTGTCATCATCCAGGGCATGTTCGTCATCATCTCCAGCCTTTCCTCTATACAAGTTGAACGTGTGGAGCCAATCCTCAAAGTTGCCATACTCATTCTCCAGCTCTTTGTTGTACACCTGCATAAGGCATCAAGCCTAAACATTTCAAATGTACTTGGATACAGCAGTTTGCAGGCTAGTTGCCTGGCAAACTCACCACCAGCTCATCCACTCTTGCTTTAGGCGGCAGTTTCTCCAAGCCATCACCAGCATGGCTTTTCTTCTTGTCCTTGGAGATCTTCTTCTCCTTGTACCTTTCTTTTATCCTGGAGCCTTTTAGATGGAGGTCATCGGCTCTGATATCTGCTCGGAAGGAGGGATAGACGAGGCTGAGATGTAGTCATGAAATGGATTAGTTGCAGAAGTGCGCGACATGTTGTGATATAATCGAGCGGTTGCTTTATCAGGAGGGCAAGTTTCTCTGAAATACTGCAGCCATAATAAATGTTCTGATTGTCACAAATGGGAATGTGGTCAGGCAGTGAGTTATTCCTTCAGAGTGTTGCTGCAGGAGTCAGACTGAAGCATTTTAAAACCACAGAATTTCATAAAAACCTTGTATTGTTAAGAAAGTTATGCTTTTGCTATTAGACTTATGTTACAGTCACTGCATGTTTGTAAGATTTTTTTGTGAATGGAGACTGACTTACTCTTACCACAGTTTACAAAATATCAAACTCATACAATGAATTTTATAGTATTTATTCTCATTCTATGAAAAGCACCGTTTCTAACGTGATTTGCTCAGTGCGCTGTAGCCTCGTCGGTAATTATATGTTATTGTAATAGAATCCACGCAGATTATTATTAATTAGCTCCTACTTCTTAATTAGTTAATCAGCTGTCAGTGTTGTAAATATAATCTGACACTGTTTTAGAAAACAGTGCCTTGCAAAAATATTTATACCGCTTGACCTTATTCACATTTTGTCACACAACAACCACAAAATGCAATGGATCCGGAGTTTACACGACAGACAAATGGACAAAAGTGTAAGGAAAATCGTTTTAAATTATTTATTTTTTACGAAGAAACCTGAAAATTGGTATGAATTCAGCAGCCATTTACTCTAATTAACACTGCAACAAAGTGCCTCCACAAGTCATCTAATTAATAAACAGAGTCCACCTGTGTGTAACATAACCTCAGTGAACAGAAAGAGAATGGCAAAACTACAACACCTAACAAAAGCCCACCTAAACTTACAGACTGAGAAAGGGGAACCTTGATCAGTAAATCAGTGAATAGACCCATGATAACTATGGAGGCGCTACAGAGATCCACAACTTGCAGACAACCACTATTAACCATGCTCTCCATAAGTCTAGCATATATAGACAAGCGGCAAGAAGAGAGTATTGACAGAAAGCCTTCAGAGGTATTGTTTGAATTTTGCCACAAGTCATGCAGGAGATGCACCGCAACACGTGGAAAGAGATACCCTTGTCTAATTAGACCTTGAGACCAAAACTGCTATTTTTGGCAGACATGAATCATGCTATGTGTGGCATGACACTAACAGTTCCCATCACCCCAAACACACTGTCCACACGGTGAAACGTAGCAGTCTCAGCATCATGCTGAGGGTATGCTCCTCTTTTGCAGTTACAGCGAGGTAGGACAGAGTGGACGTGGATGGCGTTTCATCCAGGGTGATGATGGAAGAAAACCATGATCAAAAGACTTGAAACGGGGCCTAAGGTCCATCTTAACATGATATAACATATAAACTAATGGTATAAACATACAACCTCCATGTAACAGCGGAGCAGTCTAGAGCAATACATATTCAAGTTTTGGACTGATATAGTTAAATAATATTACTTAAATAATACTCACCTGGACACCGTGAATCGCACACTGTCTATTTCCCCTGCATTGTTTACACTGTTTACATTGTTTACATTCAATTGTTTACATAAATCGCTGCTGCATCTTTATCCTGAAATTTACTGTGATTTTTCAAGCTGTATGCAAACGAAATTTCGTTCTGTACCCACTTTGTGCATACAAAATGACAAATAAAGTTGTCTAAGTCTAAGTCAGTTAATTATCAGATCTTTATGGAAGTGATTATTTGCAGAAGATTTCAAAACCAATGTTCCAGTCACAAGGAAATGTGTCAGCAATGAGACAATGTTTGAGATACGAAGGAAGGGACATGAATACATTTCCCCCACAATAATAACCAACAACGGGGATACATAATACCTCTTATGGATCTAAACGAAAATAAAAAGCATGAAATGTCCATATATACAGTATATGCCTATAACGGCAGAATGACATATAGAGATTCTTTTTCATACACTTGTTTGAAAAGTTGAATACCTGCGGCCTCAGTTGCTATCTCGAACTCTTCTCTCTCCTCTGCCTCGGCCTGAGCTGCTTCCTGGGCTCTGAGGTTCTAACAGACCAAGGCAAGGCAAGGCAGGGCAAATTTATTTATATACCAGGGGAAAATATAGAGTAAAATTCACTTAAGCCTAAAAAAAAAAATGAGTGGATAGAACATGATATACAACCTCCTTCAGCGTCTCAATGGAGGCAAAATACTTGGACCACCAGTCCAGCGCTCTCTCGTCGGTCTCCTCGTCCTCCTCCGCTCCTCCCTTCTTCTTCTTTTTCTTCTTCTTTTTCTCTTTGTCACTCTCTTCTTCGTTCTTAAAAAGGTGCCAAAAACAGAAGTCACTCCAGGCTGTTGTTGGTTTTTCAATCAACGCTTTGCACTGGGTTAAAAAAACACGTTGCGCGTATAAAGCTGCTAAATGTCCGCAGGGAAACTACTCACCATGTCAACTTTTACAACAGCGTCAGACATCTGGGCGTTACATAAAACAGCACAAGGGTTATTACACACGGTGGACGGTGCAGGAACGAGCAGCACAGTTACAACGGCAGGTAAAAAAAGCGTAGGACAAGAAGCAAGGGTACAGTAACAGTATATTCAGAACACACACACAAACTAAAGTATATATATTTTCAGCCGAAAGACAAAAGGGAAGGAATCCTCACAGGATCCAACTTGACAACTGTGTCCATCTTTCGGACTGGGGGCTCGCCTTCCAGGTTGACGGTGATGTCACCTGCGGGGCGAGAGAAGGTGCGGGAAGAAAGGCTGGGTAAGGAGCGAGCGTGGGAGCAGCCATTGGTTAGTACCATGTAGCCATTCATTAGCTTAGCTGGAGGGAAGCCGATGATGAAAGACAGCAGCAGCAGCAGCAGTGGGCAGGAGGAAAGGACCAGACAGGAGGAAGGAAGAGAAGAACAAGGTGAGAAAAAACGGATAGTATAGCCACACGAGGGATTTTAAGGAAAGAAGGCAAGCAGAAAAAGTCATTGCAGAGGAAAATATATTCTTTCAGAAATAGAAAGTTGAATCAGTATGAGTTATCACTGTTTTACTGAGTACGAATACAGGCACAGTGTGCAATGGAGGAACTGACGTAACCTCTTTATAACTGATGAGTACCTGCAGAGGCCCAGTTGGTGCAGCTTTTGTCCGGAGGACTGTAGATAAAACGCCTCAGGGTGGAAACAGCATGGGACCCCACCAGGATGTAGCGTCCGAACGCCCTGCAGTCCACCACCCGGATGTTGAGGGGAGGATGGAGAAGCTCGTTTTCTGGCAGGTCCTATGGCAACGAACGGCAGCATCAATGTCAGTCAATTAACATGATTAAACATAATTGAAAGCAAATGAACTGATGCTTTCAAAGGCAAAATAATACAACGTGAAATAGCAACAGCGATTAATCAACGAACAAAACTTAGTCAAAAGTAACAAAATAACCTTTTAAACAGGTATAAGAAAATATATTGTGATATAGGTCAGTAAAGAAAACCTAAAATGGAGCTCTGTGGAAAAAGGAAAAATTCCAGAAATTATTTTTTTTTTATGTAGGTAAGATCTTAAAGTCTATATCAGGCTAAACAGAATAAACTTACCACTTCAAACCATTTGACCAAGGTGCTAAAGTTAGGGTTCTTCTTGTAGTTCTGAATGAGGGCAGACTGAACCCCTCGCCCTGCACACTCGATGTCCACTCTCGGTCGATCAACCTGGGCCAAGTTTATCCTTTTCAGGTCCCTTAGTCCCCAGAATAACACCTGAAACAGGGGAAAAGAATGGAGTTAGATGAAGGTAATTTGTATAGCTCAAAACACAAAACCATACCAGCAGAAATAGTTCACCTCTATGCGGTAGCGACTCAGGACCGGACGTATGCCGAGTGGCACAGGAAGGATGGGTCCGCGCTCTGAGTCTGTCGGCCCTTCAAGGGGAGGAAGCTCATTCCTGCCTCCTTGACCAACCTAATGTGAGTTGAAGGGTCAGGCACACGACTGGGTTAAAACACATTATCATATATATTTCCAACGGTGCCAGAGGATGTCATGCAGTCATCATTGGAGCATTTAATTATGTATTTTACTTGTAATTCTTCCATATTTTAATAATTATACAACAAATAACTTCAGTGATTTTTAAAAACAAGCATTTGGATCACAAGTTTTAATCCTTTGGGGTTTTATACATAAAGTCTCAAAGTAAAGTATTCCCTCACTAACATTCGTCCGAATGTTCATCAGAAAGTTGATTTCTTTTTCAGACATCAACACGGTCCCTGTATAAATGTTTGACCACATCTCTTGGTGAAATCGGTAGATCTGATTAAATCAAGCTTAACAATGAGAGGGTTGCTGCTGAACAAGAAAAAAAAAGCTGCTCCATTAAGCTGGAGTGAAATGTGCAGTCATCGATACAGAATAGCCAAATCCCTTCTGCAGAAATGTTGCAGAGGTCTTCCATTTCACCTTAAGTCAACAGCTTGACATGTTGAAACGAGGACCAAACAGGAGAATGAACCCAAAAAACCCCACTGAAGCGGGATGATATTAAGAAATCAACCCTATTGGATTTCCATGGACTGTGCTTAGAAGCAAGGTCAATTCAAGAAAACCAACATATTGCGTTCGGATATTAAGTCAGAATTATGCCAGGATCTTCTCCCTACATGTCATTTGTCTGCAACATAGGAAATATTTTACCCAAATATTAACGGGGTGCATGTATGTGTTTGAGCCTGTATGTATAATTTAGACCCTGTGTGGATTAAAGAAAATCCCTAAGGAGTTCAAACTTGTGCACCCAACTATTGATTTTCTAAATTCATTGTATATACAGGTTTTATTACTAGTCTCTGATCCTTAAAAATAAATGCATAAATGCACAATTATAGACCCTACATTAACATGACAGTCATGAAAGGGAACTGTATTTTATCTTAAAAACAAAGGGGAAAAGGTGAAAGAGAAAGAACAAACAACACTAATGAACACAGAAAACAAATAAGACAAAGTGGAAAAGTAGAGAGGACCTTTATTTGAGGAACAGCAAAGTCATGGACAGCGATTAGAGCTCGCCTGATCTCCTCTGCATCAAAGGGTATCTGTAAAGAGCAGTTGTCAAAAGACAGGAAAAGATGTGGAAATGAAATACGCAATAGAGGCAGAATGACCACAGAGAAATGGATAGCAGGAAGGGGAAGGTGTAATCTTCTCAAGTAAAATAAAAAAAAGGTTTATTTTTTAAATTATAAACCTGTAATCACTAATACCATTTTTAAGCAGCATTGTTTAGCCAACGGTGTTCCCTCTGTTACCTGTAGTAGCTCAAAGGCAGCCAGCAGCTCGCCTGCAGTGCTGTTTCCTCTGTATATCTGGTAATACTCCAGCTGTGGGGGGAACCTCGGGGGCCCGTAAGGCTCGTCACACATCTTGATGGTGGGTTTCGCAAACGTCCGACCTATAAACTCTGCCTTACCCTGTGCACCACGTTGTGGGACATAACAGTGAAGCAAGAGAGTGAGGGGATAGGGGAAGGGGGTTAGACGCATGCCCGGGAGGTGCAGTTACCAATAACAGCCACTTGGTGTCACTATTAGCCAAAGTAGTGGACCGGTACAAAATTGTTTAACTAAAGATAGGACAGCCTGGAAAAGAGGACAGACTCGAATAATCATGAATAAATATATTTTATAGCATAAGTGTTCATTCAGGAAGTTGTAATGATTTTTTTTCAACCTTCACTGTTTTTATTAAAACTGGAAGAATGAGAAAATTATTGCTCGTACAGAGGTTAACGTTTCAGATGCAAGACTTTTAACTCTGCGGTGGTTCCATACTCTATTTACCAAAAATAAGTGAGAATATAAATGCAAAATGAGCAGGATGAAGGAAAAGAAGAGGGCACAGACAGAAGGAACACGAGGGATGGAAAAGCACAACGCTTTTAGTTTAAAGCATCCTCAATCCTCGGCAATTTTCATTGTTTCAGAGTTGTTGTTGTTGTTTTTTTTTTTACAGTTTAGCATCAAATCATAGGATCCTACCACAGTGTCTTGGTCATAAAATTCTACCACGATGATTGGAGGGTCGTCTCTCAGCTCTGTAGCCTCTCCGAACAGCTCCACATCGTCAAACACCAGCAGCTGGTCCCATGTGGGGCAGAGGGTCTCATTCAGAATCTGCGGCACACACACGCCAAAGCTGGGTTAGTGCGTGAATCAATATGAAAACTCGCACAGAAGGGGGACATGTACAGGAAGACTTGCTGTTACCTCAGTAACCTGGCTTTGTGCAGAAAAGAAGACCCGAGCGAAGGGGTCCGAAAGCCCACTGTTGTCGGCAGCAAACAGACTGCGGGCTTGGTACATGTGAGCTCTCAGCTGAAACACCTGCTTCACTGGTAAAAAACAAACACATACAGAGATTTGACTTTTTGTTCTGACACATTAGGCATCAGTAAATAAGCATCTCTTTGAGTGTTGGTGGCTAAACTTTTCAATGACAACAGATGAGGCTGAAAACAACCTAGCAGAGCTCATAATTTTTTTTATTTTATTTTTTTTTCCTAATTACACACTGCTTACTGTTGTAGATGAGGGTGACGGGAGGCACAGACTGGAGCCCAGGGCCCGTCTTGGTGGCTTTAATCTCTTCGAAACCATTCGGAAGACCGTTTAGGAAGTCCTTCCGGTTCTTGTTGAGGCCGAGCCACAGATATAACTCCAGCTTAGCCTGAACCGTCCAGCCAGCAGGGCCAAACCCCTTCTTACCAGGCAGCTGTGGACAGAGGTTACAGCAACAATGAAAAGCATTGATATAAAGTCACTGAAGCATAAATAATAGTCCCACTAGAAAACTACTGATGTCGGTAACCAAAGGGCATCTCAGTATTTAGGCTGCTTCCAAACTTACTAAATTTTCAAATAATTAATTTAGTATTTATAAAGTCATTTAAATGCCCCATTTTTATATCTTTACAAGCTGAAATAAATATTTTGCAATATATTCTGTCTCTCATTATTTAAGTGGTTTTCACCACTCTTCTTGAGAAAATTGGTGACGTTCATTTAGTTTATATTTTGGTTAAGTATAGCCCATCTATTTTTAGAAGGTATGAGGTCAGAGCCATTCTTTATGGTTAATGTTAGGATGCTTTGCTTAATTCAAAAACCTTCCGATGTCTGTTTGGGATTATTGTCTAAGTTTTAAAGGTGCACTTCTTTATTTGATGAGCGGTTGAAGAGTTTGGAGAGAGTCCTCCATTTTAATTTCTCCATCCACTTTTTGCAAAGCACTAAGAATGTAGTGGTGATTGATATTTGGCCACGGGCTTCTTTTTTTTTTAGAAGAGCCACCCTCTTTAAAAAAAGAAAAGTAAAGAAAAGATGAGCCACCCGCTAAGACTCTGTTGATGCAAAATTTCCTTTTCTGTTGACATTGACACTGGTTTTCCAGCAGTTTGCAGTTTATGTCAGGCTTGAGTCTTGGTCCTTGGGTGGTGGTTAAACTATTTAATGAATTTAGTTCTATCCAATGGGGAGAGTTTGGGTCAGACCTCTGATATTTGTACGCAGTTGTGTGTGCCAGCAGTGCAATAATCCCAAACACACATTAAAACTCGTTTTGCAATGGATAAAGCAGGCTTTAGCTTCTGGAGAGGCTTTCCAAAAGCCACTGTCCTTATTACGGCTAAAAAAAATTGTAAATTGCGTTGAAAACTATGCTGTGCCCCAGAAAGTCAAGCATTTTAAATAATGCGTGACTTTTCCAATTCTAGCAGGAAAAGTTGTTGAATATCCAGCCCCAGTTATGCCAGAATGCTTTAATTTATGGCTGGAAGTAGGTATTTGAGTTCCGGCTTGCTAAGAAACATTTAACTAAACATGGGTTGGAACGTGTTCACTTGAGCCTGTCTGTCTAATTTTATAAATCTAAAATAATACAGAGAAAATACTAACTTTTGCACTTTTTTTTGTCTTTAACAATCACCCAATCTATTTGTTGTATAATCATTGTGCTTTGGATAAAGAAGAGATAAAATGCGTCATTAAAGGTGCAAATAATAAGACACTCATTGCCATTATAATTTTATGTAAACCTCTGACCAGAACTTTAAAGAGTTAAGAAAGGAGGAGTAAGAGAGAAAGAGGTATGGATGGGTGGTAGTACCTTTAGGAAGACCGCTTTGACTTTCCCGCAGTCTTTGCCAGTTTCTTCATCCACCGTGGAGTACAGGATATCTTTGGAAGGAATCCGGGCATAAGCGATGCGCTTGTTGTTGCTCATCATCCAGACGAAAATATCCGGGATGCTGTGCTGAGGCTGGGAACGATTAAAACAAAGGAAGCTTTAAACTGTCTTGAGCTCTTTTTTTTTTTTTTTTTTACTCGTGAGCTATTCCATATTAGCGTTACACAGAACTGAATCTCTACCTCATCAGCAAGGAACCGGAGCCGCTGCAGGAAGTTCTGCGCCAGCTTGAGTTTGTCTTTGACCGTGTTTTTCTTCACCTGCGTGCGAATCTGCCTGGCCTGCTGTCCCATGCTGTCCTGCAGGTGTGAAGCATGATAGTAATGCTTAAAATTATAAAGAAAGAGCTATTTGACAAAAAAAAGCTATATTGTTGTCCCTACCTTTTGACTCATGCAACTCAAAATGTAGGTGAATACACATTGAGTTGTCAATGTGATTCCGCAAATGCATGCAAATGGCCTACAAGTAGTAATAAATATGGTAATAAGGTTCTACTCTATAGCTCTATTCTATTTACTCACCACAACAGTGAGATTAGAAGCTAGGAATATATTAATTAACTCAAGCTTCCTTCTGTGCTTGAGAGGAATAAATCATACCATCTCTCTCATGCAAGACTTGAGGCGTTCTCGATCAAGCTTGGTTCTGCCTGCCAGGTTCACGTCTTTGTTAGCAAGTGTCACATACCGACTGCGAAGAAGAAGAGAAAAACACAGATAAATATATTACTTAGATCAGGGGTCAACAACATGGTGCTCATACGTGGGTCCATCAAGCCCGTTCGAAAACTAGCGCAACCAGTGAGCTGCATCTAAAATGTGGTTTTAGTCTGTTGCTCTACTTTTGTAATCACACTTACATTTATATAGGATTTAAAAATGAGAATATCTACAAAAAAACATTGCAACTAAGTTTACTGGTGAACACTGACTCTTCTACTTCAAAGGTTAGTACTGGTAGCCCTTCGTGTGACACGGTACTGATGAAGTAGCTCTCAGTTTCAAAAAGGTTGGGGATCCCTGATTTAGATACTGGTGTCAGTGATGTGCTGATTCTCAATTAGAGCATTATATCACTTGAACTGAATTACAAAAACACAATAAGATCTTTAAGGGCTAGAAAAAAAAAAAACGTTGATAAAATCTGCTGCGTACTTTCAGCATAAAACCCTTAATAAATGTATTTGTCTGCTACAGGAAGATGCTCCAGAGGCAGCTAACTGGAAAAAGGCTATTAGCTGCCCCTTGAGCATGGAAACATATTTTTTTAAGACAGCAACCAAACCAAACTAGACCTTTTGCTGCAGCCTAAACAATTAATAGCTGCCAGCTGAAACTTTCTATAGGGACTAGCTACCATTGACAATTCTAATTATGATTCAAGACGATGATACATTTTCGTTACTGATTACCTGCAGCCAATACTGAGCTCCTCCAGAACTCCCCTGAGTCTGCGCTCCGGAAAGGCTTTCTCTGTCTTAATAATTTCTTGAACATCATTTAAGCCCTCTTCCTGGTGGAGGCACACAAGGAAATGGAGTCAAACAAATACAACTGCTACTTGACCTCACGTCTACTCCAGTCCCTATGTATATCACATGTAATTATCTTGCAGTGTTACAGACATGTATGAACAGTAATGCAATCAGATTTCTATACATAGGCTCAAACATATGAATACGGCCTCACTAATATGAAGTGAAATGTTCTTTAGGATTTTGCACCTTAACCACCAGCTTTTTTGCTTTTTGTCATCATCAGCAAGTTCCTGGCATAATTCTGGTTGCATATTTGACCGCTCTTCTTGATAAAAAAGGACAGAGTACATTTAGATTTTCTATAGATTTGTTGTGAAGGCAGTTTTGGTAGCTAAATGTCAGTCTGCTTTATCCCTTTTAAAAGTTTCAACCGTCTAGCTGCTGATTTCGAGCTTAAACAATTAGGAATTAGCATTAATTCATCTAATCTCCATTATACCACTGACTTTGTGCAATACACCAGTACCTACGGCTGTGAAACAGGCCCTCAGCATGACGCTACCACCACTATGCATGATGTGTTGTATAGTGTTCTTAGTTTCAAAAGCTCAAATTAATCGTCTGACTCTTGCTCTTTGCAAAATGACCATAAAACCTTTCTCCAAAAGGCGTTTAGCTTGTCTTTTTTGGTAGCTGCAAAATCAAGGTGTTGGTTTTGGATCAGGGGACTTTTTTTTTCTGGATGTGAATCCCTCACTCCACATTGATGTCAACTTGTGTCATGACAGACTTGACCGTTGTTGGTTATTGGGTTGTGTATGGACACCCTAACCAATTGCACTTTCATCTTACAACTGGGTTTTCAACAGAACAACAATCCCAAACAGATACAAATAACAACTTTGGAAGGCTTACATCAGGTTTCTGTAAGGGGCTTCCCAAAACCCCAACCTCAACCTGATAGGTCGTGTCCTTGCATGGAAACCGAACATTTTGAATAGATTTCACCAAGTCTGTCGAGAAGAGTGGTCAGCCAGCCAGCCAGGATTGTGTTGGCAATTGGCATGTGTGATATGAAATTGAGTTTTTAGAAATAGGTGAGGCTGTATGGCATATGAAGAGCCTTTTTCAAAAGTATTCTTAAAGGCCAAAATTATTATGAAATTTTTGGCCATGAGGACTATAAATGCCACATAGTCTCACTCACCAGCTTATCTGCAATCTTATCCATCATGTTCGAATTATAAAGCCGTCTCCTTTGATCCTGCCACCAGCTCTTGATGTAGACACATGGCTTTTTTTCAAAGTAGGGTAGATGGAAGTAGTTTCTGTAAATATATAAAAAAAAAAAAAACATTTTTTTCCTGTTTATCATATAACTTAGGTTTTTATTATTTTCTTCAAGTTCCTTCCTGTCGTAGTGAACACAGACCTGTCTGTGATGAAAGGTTTCATGGGAGGAGTCGAGGAGACTGAGGTGAGGTCCGCTTCCTCGTCAGCCTCGTCCTCACTGGAGTTCTGGATCAGCTCATTTTCCTCCTCCTCATTCTCACCTTCTTTCTTTTTCTTCTTCACAGAGGAAGATTTGCTCACACCGTCTATCTGGTTGCCATAATTTCCTGTTGGCCGAGCATTTCAAAAGATTGCACACGGTGACATGAGCTATTGATTTTTGTGTTTGTTTTTTTTCTTCCAACAATATCAAGAAAAGGGCTAAGTACCTATTGTGATCTCAAAGCTTATTGGTTTGTCACCAATCTTCCTGTCGATCATAGTAGCCTCCAGAAACGAACCAAACAGGAAGAACTCTTCAATTTTCCCCGTGGCACTCTTACAGAAAATAAGGCAAGTCAGAGTTTCCATTTCAGAGTATGGTGAATAAAACGATGATGCTGATTGCCTTACACCTTATAAGTATATCCACTTAAAATCAATTCTCAAAGGGAGTCTTTTTTTTTTTTTCTTCAAAGGGAGTCTTTTCACCTCTGAGATGTTTGAGACAGGCTCCACTTGAACCTCGGTGGAGCTGATGACTTCAGGCGACGTGGTGTCCAGGATCTCCACAGCTACAGAGATAAGGAGGCGTGCTCTGAAGGACACGCCTTCGCCGAGCCCGTCGTTGAGGTCCTGGTGCTCGTCCATTAGTGTGTACTGACGAGTGGAGCCGTACATGTTGACCCAGGCAGGACCCAGGGTGGGCAAAAAGCCTGAAGGAGTTTACATTGAGAAAAAAAAAAGGAATCAGGATGGTTTGAGTTGACATCGGTGCTGTAACTAATTTCAATGGTCGACATTCAGTGCATTAAATTAAAAATCCTTTACATTAAATTAGTTATTTAAAAAAATGCATTGCCTAGATAAGTGTTTGGAGGAAAATTAGCTCTTTTGGCATTTTTCTGGCAGTCCGTGTGAAAAGTTCCACTTCAGTCTGTTGAATTACTGCAGTTTTGAATTGTATATAGCAGGAGTTCTCAAACTCCTGCTTAGATCCTCATTCTCAATAAAGCCAAACTCGATGTAACTGTTGTCATAATTCCTAATTTTTGCTGATTTGGCTTTCACCTTACTTTATGAAGTGGACAGAGTTAAATATTAGTCCATTGTGTTAATTAGCTCATCCCCGACGCATCCTCAGCAGTGCCTCCTCAGACCTGGCAGCATACGTTTCACGGACCCCCAATCCGTGGTTCCCGGACCCCCGGAGGTCCAGGGACTCCAGTTTGAGGTCCGCTGGGAATACAGTAATTAATTATTGTTTTGAAATGATTTAGTCAATTCATTTTAACTTAGTGGACGAACACAGGCAGAGAGAGCGTGGGATAGTTTGGCATTTGTGGCCACTATTTGGAGCTCAGACACCGGGGAAGCCCTGGAAGCTCCATTGGCTGAAAGGTGCAATGTTTGCAAGCTAAACGGACCGGGGCTAAAGCAACGCACAGGAGGGGTTTCCCTTCCAGACAGGATAGTTTTCTCAGGGGAATTACTAAATTAAAGATAAGTTACAAGGACGTTGTTTTTCCCACTTAAATGACCATGGACGGGTGGTAGCACTTTTTCTTTTACCAGGACCGTCTGAATAGAGGTCTTGGAGGTAGAATTCTAGCACTTAATTTTTTTTCTTCAAATTGTGATTCTGTTATGAGTTTAAACTAATCTACAGCTCATTTATTATTATGTAACATGATTTAAATCAATGTCTGTTTGCAGGCATCTGTGTAGAAGGAGTAATATTTTAGGGTTTGAAATGGTTTGTGATTTGAGCCATAAATAAAAATGGGTAAACCGACACTACTACAGTGTGAGGATTCAGCAGCCAGTTGAGCATGTTAGAAACTTCAAGGAAAATAATTTCAAGGAACAATTTTTCCAACTCTAATATCAAATCATAGGTACTACTAAAGATCATTTGGTCGCTCTGGATTTTATTTAAGGGTATCATGGTAAAGGGGGCTGAGAAAAAATGCATTCAACACTTTTGTTAGGATTTTACAGGTAAAATCATTTCAGAATCATGCATCCTTTTCCTTCCATGTTCACTTTTGGAAAGCAGAGCATGTACACATGCATTTAAGTTTGGAAGCCTGTAAAATCCCTTGGCTATTGGAAAACAGTCTGGCAAACCAGAGTTTGACTTACAAGCTGCCATTCGCTGCAAAGAAATTACTCAGGGAAAAAGAATAATGGACATGCTTGATAACTAATCGTTTCTAATAAGTCAATCGACTTCTATACTGCCCATTGTGTCTTGACCGATACCTTTGTCGCCATCATTTGAAATCTTCCGTAGATCGATGAAGTGGGTTCCTATGGCAACGTCATTGACCTTATCCGAGTCTCTGATCTGCACCTTGATCCTTTTGCAGAGAGGAGGGAACAGCTCTGTGAAGATGACCTGCTCATTCCAGATTGGTTCGTAGCTGCTCTTCTGGACAGAAGTCTTTCCCTGGAGACGTACACAAGCAGATTGATGCTTAACTCACAGACTGGGAAAATACACACACAGCTGGATTGATCACGTACATAGGAACAGCCACTGTTCACTAAATCTGAGCATAGTTTATATATTATATGAATATTATTTATAGTTATATCCCTGTTCCATTATATATCACAATACATTACTCTATTTTATCTTTTTGGAACAAAGCTAGAAAGACAACAATTGGTATTAAGAAATAAAACTTAGCTGAGCTTTCCACAAAGTAAAACTGTTACTGTTTGGTACTGTGAAAACACCGCAGCCTGGTTTGCTGAGACTCAGAAATATAGAGGGATGGATGAAATAAGATTAAAATTATTTATTGTTCCGCAATAGGGCGAGAGCAATATAATCTAATCCTAAAACATGATTAACTTCTTTTGTGATGAGCCGCACCGTGCAAATTGCTTTATTTTTTGGGAGCCAGTAAATCTAAAACAAATCCACATCTGTACCCTTTGTCAAGCCTAAAGTGTTTTCCACAGCAAATATTCCCAGTGGAGTCATAACAGGCATAGAAAGAAACAAAGCACTTGAAAGCGAGAGAAAGGGGAAACCTTTTGCCCAGAAAACTGCACTTGAACGTAGGGGTCAACGAGGTCTCTGTTTTCTCCAATGAAGGCTTTTTTCACATTCGCCATGATGCTGGTGTTCATTTTAGGAAGCCCCTCAGCACGGTGGATCTTGACATAAAATCTCGCCCATTGTCTCTCTGCTGGGATGCCTTCTGGGAGGAGCAGATTTCTAAGGTACAAGGAGCAGCAGAAAAACAAATTCAGAGACCAGACCATGGAGAGTGAACGCATCTCTTTGTTAATAAGTTTTTATGCAGAAATTAGAATCTTATAAACTCGAGGCACTCGAAGATATGCTGAGATACTTTGTGATTATTACGACAGAGAGTTTGATAGTGCTAGGAGGGTAACCATATATATATATATATATATATATATATATATATATATATATATATATATATATATATATATATATATATATGACAACAACCTTATAGTATCATGTTTAAATCATTCAGTGGCCATCCAGAAAACATCACTTGTCTTTGGCTGTCGACATTAGCAAGACTTTGACTTTGTTTGTTTTCATTGTGCTCAATCTATTATAGTTTCTATGTCATATTTATAGATTTGTTCTTCTCTTAATGTATAATAATATAATATGTTCACAGTTTGTAGTTATGTGCAGCACTCGGTGGTGTTTTAAGGCACTTTATGGGTAAAAAAAAAAGATCCTAGGTCAATGGTTGCTTTTGAGGGGAAATGATACACAGATATAAAGACAGACCTATAACTTAAAACATTTTGCACATACAGCTGAGTGCAACACGCTGACATTTTAATATTATGATTAAATCTAGTTTTATAAGAAAAAAAACAACACATCACCCCTCTATGTCGTCCTCATCCGTCTCATTGGCTTTATGTGGGGTCTTGATGTTATCGCCTTTCCCAACAACGGCGATGTCGCACTTCACATAACCTTTGCACCCTGCTGTGATGTCATCAGGATCAGACAGGATGGCCCATTTGTGATGGAACTGGTGTTCTGTGACAGATGCCAACAGATTTGTTTTTAAATCAGCAAATCAGCAAAATATTTATTTCAAAGCAATGGGCTATTCTTTCCAAACAAATCTTTAGTAGATTCTTTTTAGACTGACAGCGAGGGACATCAGCTATTTGTTATTGCTGGTGACCCTATAAAAGGTAGCTTACCAGGCTGAGAGTAAACAGTCCCAACATCCATCTTAAATGTTCCCACCAACGTTCCACTTCTTAAAAGGTTTTTAGAATGGATAACCTAAGTAGACACAGAAAACAAACCATAAACACAATTATAGACTCATGGATTTCTGCAAATGCATTGACATTTTTGTACAAGGAGGGCAACTATATTTTATTTTAATATTTAGTCCGTGGCTACATAATGTATTTTAATATTTCACATTCTGCACAATATTTATTTTAATCAGTGCTGTTTTCTTTGACAAAAAAAAGTAATATATAATATAACAAACTGTCATGCCCCATTCACACCAACTTAAGATAACATCATGTAAATCGGTAGCAAGAGTGGCAGATCATCTGTGAGGCAGAAGGTCTAAAAAAACAACTTAAGGCTCCAGAGCAGCGATGTTCAAACTTTTTGTCGTGTCGGCTAACATCAGGAAGTCAAACGTTGGAGTGAACCAAAAAATAATAAAATAAACTAAATAAATCAACAGATTATTCCATGATTTTTTGAACACCTCAACAATAAATAAGCTTGCAGTATTTTAATTAAACAAAAAAGTGGTCAGGGTTTTGTAGGAAAGGAATGTTTAAATCCTTGTACATCCAACCTTTAAAAGTTTTTTATTCATGTTTGCCCTATTAAAAGAAATTCCACATTATTTTGGGCTTGATTGAAAAAAATAGAAGGAAGATTGTCGGATCGCCAAGCAGGAAGCAATGACTTACCTACGTACCAAGAGTTAATAGTGCAGTAGGACCTTTGTTGTCTCACACAGAAGTGAGGTTTTCCAGATTTACCACAAACCAGCCACATTTGAATAGCCTTTCAAACCCTGTGAACCTCAGGGTGGTCCCAGTTTGGTGTGAGGGGGGAAAAGGTGTGTGTTTAAATGGTGTAGTTTACTAACCGACAGCTTGATGATCTTGTCAAACATGACATCAGGGGGGACGTGGAAATCGAAGACAAAATACTGCAGGGAGAAGAGACACATGGATATCCATAAAACTGCAAAGTACTTACTCCTGCCATTTTACAAGTCAGGCAATTGTAAGGACAAAATCAAGAGTGCAATAAAACACTTTTATCAACTCGTCTCAGAATGGGATAGCCCCAGTAGATGCAGGAACGAATACAGAAAACAGATGATTGATGGTTCTGAGAGCAGACTGTGATTGTTCACAAGATACAGTAGCTGTAAAATTCAAAACAACTCCCAAACCAGAATGAATGTCACGTTCACAGGAGACGAGTTTGTTTGAAGTACAGGAGTCAGAGTACGTACCACAGTAGGTTTTGATCTTTCCCAGAGCTCAAGCTTGATTATGGTTTTAATGTTTGATATACCTCAAAGTTTTAGAGAAAGTGACTCACTCTTTTCATTAATGTTATGGCTCAAAGACTGATTCACACCAACCAGTTTTCCCAAAACAAATTAACAATTTACAGCAAAAGTATTGCAGACATGCATCAAAGAATGCTTTGTGCGTTGCTGTTGCGCAAGGTAATATTGAGGTAAGATTTCTATATAGTTTAAAGAAAGAGTGGCAGTATAAAAATCTTATTTCATGGTATTGCAAGCAAATCCAGAATGATTTAAATTCCCTCTTTAACAGAGTCCTTTAGCTGTATCTTAAAGGAGCGTAGCACACGTTCAGTGTTCAGTGTTGTCGTCTGCCCCCTCTGGCGACAAGTTGAAATGACACCAGTGTTGTGCTTGTGCATGGGAGAAGAGGAAAAGTATCTGCCACTGCAACTGCACAGGTCTTTTGTTTAGAGACATAATGTCTTCTGAGGCAAGAAGGTTATAAATATTGAAGTTAGCCTGTGTTCTCTCGCTAATGTGTCAATGGCAGCGGAGACTCAACAAAGTAGCGAGGTGAAAGAGCGCATGTCCACAGAATACAACCCTAATCACTCTTTAATGATCTGATTATTAGAGCCTGTAGAGGCATCTTCGGTAAATAGAGCAAAACTTATTTTACACGTTGGGCATGTATGGGAGAGAAAAATAAATAATATTTACCCTTTAAACTTGTGCAATGCTCCTTTAAAAAGATATCTAAAACTTACACCAGGTATTTCTAAATGCAATTGAAGAGAAAGTATTTCTACCCACGAACAACCAATCAGGTATCTAAAAAAGACTGTGGTTAAAATCATAATAAAAAAAGCTAATTAATTCCCTGGAAGCATTATAAACTGGGATAACATAAGTCAACCTACCAGATGGCAACGCCAAATTAGCTCTTTATATTTTTAATGACTTTTTTTAAACCAACAGGAAGCAATCCTTTGGCAACATTACTTTTCCAAAACATGTAGTTTTCGATGTAATCATTGACAGCAGCAGATCAGAGGGCAATGCCGACCAATTTCAGATACTACTTGCAGAGAAAGATAAGAAAAAAGTAACAGATAAAAGCAGGCGTCAAAGCAATCTGATAGTGAGCACAGAAAGCACGAGATGCTGTCATCTCAACTTCTGTGGCTGCAAGTTTTTTCTCTCAGCGGGGGATTTTCAGTCAGACTCGAGGAATCGATAACGGACAAACTGTCACATTCACTCCCTGCAGGGCACAACAAAGAGTCTGAGCTCTGGAACATCCTCATCTACCCTGACTAATTCCTCCCAGATCCAGCAGAGAATCTCCTGCATCACAGGGATTTCACCCCTCTACACTTCAGCCTAATCAATAATGGTGTCTTCATTTTGTGTTCAATTTTAACACGAAACTTAAACTAATGCACCTTAGATTTACTACAATATAAAATCCGAAGATTTATATGGACATGAGGGACCTAATAAAAACATTTTTCATGAAGAATGTTAATTAGAACAATAAAACAAGTGCTCACCTCATTATAGTATGGGCAGTTGGTGGACTCCTTCATGGATGTATATTTCTTGTCATCGCCGACTTCCACGCACACCACAGGGTCCATGTTTAAGCCTATCAGCTGTCGAGCCTCAATCACTGTGATGCTGATCTGATGAGAGAGATTCATTTATCAGATCTGAACACCTGGACAACATTGTTCTCCTCAACAATTCAGCCAACCTCATGCACTTGCTCTTTCAAGTGAGTTGGATCATTTGGCCCAATTCAGTGATCTGATCAAGGTTAACTGGGTGCTAAATACGTCTTCGATTTGCCCCACTGAAGCTGTGTCCAATTCAGTCAAGTGTTTGATGCAATTATAGATCAAGAACTTCTGGAGGTATGCAAATATCAGAGGTGCTTTGTGTGGACAAATTTAATGGAAACAGCTCACTCCTTTTTCAGTAAATAAGTTTGCACTTGAACCTGACCTGACTCATTTGTCTATTGTTTCTGTTTGCACTGCGGATAAGAAGAACATGCACAGAATCAAATTAAATCAAACTAGAAAAAGCTGTTCCTGCGTAACAGCGAGTGAGAATGCTAATCTGCAGAATGATTGAGCAGAAGATGCAGAAAACATTGAAATCAGATTTGAAGAATTTGAAAAAATTTGAAAAATGTGAAGAATTTGAAGAATTTGAAAAATTTTAAGAAATTTTAAGAATTTTAAGATTAAGAACAATTAGAAGAATTGGAAGAATTTGAAGAATGTGAAGCATTTGAAGGAATTTGAAGCAATTTGCATTGATTTACAATTGGAGCAACCAAAAACGCACAAAAAGTGAAATATTTTTAAAAGTGTAAAAGTTAGCATAACCATGAGATATAGCAGTCATGCCAGAAACGAGCCGGACATTTTGATACCACAATTGTTGAAATTGGTTGGGAAAAAAAATCATTGTCTTAACAGGGATTCGAACCTGGCCCCTCAGAGTGAAAGGCAAATGTCTTAACCATTGTACTAAACAGTACACATACAAATATAGCCAACATCTGAAGCCTTCAAACAGTTTGGACTACCTGAACAGTCTGAACAACAAGGAAAAAGGGGAAATATTTGAAGAATTTGAAGTATTTGAAGAATATGAAGAATGTGAAGAATTTGAAGGAATTTGAAGGATTTGAAGGATTTAAAGGACTTAGAAGAAGTTGAAGGAATTTGCATTGATTTCAATGGGAGCAACCAAAAACGCACAAAAAAGTGAAATATTTTAAAAAGTATAAAAGTTAGCATAACCATGAGTCATAGCAGGCATGCCAGGAACGAGCTGAACGTTTTGACACCAAAATTGTTGAAATTGGTTAAAAAAATGTTTTTTTGTTCTAGTGGGGATTCGAACCTGGCCCCTCAGAGTGAAAGGCAAGCATCTTAACCATTGTACTAAACAGTACACATACTAATATAGCCAACATCTGAAGCCTTCAAACAGTTTGGACTACCTGAACAGTTTGAACAACGAGAAATATTTGAAAAATTTGAAGAATTTGAAGTATTTGAAGAATTTGAAGTATTTGAAGAATTTGAAGAATTTGAAGAATGTGAAGAATTTGAAGGAATTTGAAGGATTTAAAGGAATTTGAAGAAGTTGAAGGAATTTGCATTGATTTCAATGGGAACAGCCAAAAAAACGCACAAAAAGTGAAATATTTTAAAAAGTGTAAAGGTTAGCATAACCATGAGTCATAGCAGGCATGCCAGGAACGAGCCGAACGTTTTGACACCAAAATTGTTGAAATTGGTTGAAGTATGTGGGAGTAGTTACACGCCGACGGAATAATAATAATAATAATAATAAAGAAAAACAGGAAAACAATAAGTGAGAATGCTGTATAGCATTCTCACTGAAAAGCTGTTCCTGCGTAACAGCGAGTGAGAATGCTAATCTGCAGAATGATTGAGCAGAAGATGCAGAAAACATTGAAATCAGATTTGAAGAATTTGAAAAAATTTGAAGGAATTTGAAAAATTTGAAGAATTAGAAAAATTTGAAGAAATTTTAAGAATTTTAAGATTAAGAACAATTAGAAGAATTGGAAGAATTTGAAGAATGTGAAGCATTTGAAGGAATTTGAAGCAATTTGCATTGATTTACAATTGGAGCAACCAAAAACGCACAAAAAGTGAAATATTTTTAAAAGTGTAAAAGTTAGCATAACCATGAGATATAGCAGTCATGCCAGAAACGAGCCGAACATTTTGATACCAAAATTGTTGAAATTGGTTGGAAAAAAAATCAATGTCTTAACTGGGATTTGAACCTGGCCCCTCAGAGTGAAAGGCAAACATCTTAATCATTGTACTAAACAGTACACATAGAAATATAGCCAACATCTGAAGCCTTCAAACAGTTTGGACTACCTGAACAGTTTGAACAACGTGATAAATGTGAAATATTTGAAGAATTTGAAGTATTTGAAGAATTTGAAGTATTTGAAGTATTTGAAGAATTTGAAGAATTTGAAGAATATGAAGAATTTGAAGGAATTTGAAGGATTTGAAGGACTTAGAAGAAGTTGAAGGAATTTGCATTGATTTCAATGGGAGCAACCAAAAATGCACAAAAAAGTGAAATATTTTAAAAAGTATAAAAGTTAGCATAACCATGAGTCATAGCAGGCATGCCAGGAACGAGCCGAACGTTTTGACACCAAAATTGTTGAAATTGGTTGAAAAATGTGGGAGTAGTTACACGCCGACGGAATAATAATAATAATAACTAGAAAAGGCTGTTCCTGCGAAACAGCAGTGAGAATGCTAATCTGCAGAATGATTGAGCAGAAGACGCAGAAAACGCTGAAATCAGATTTGAAGAATTTGAAAAAAAAAGTAAAAATTTCAAGGGATTTGAAGAATTTGAAAAAGTTTGAAGAATTGAAAGAAATAGAAGAATTTGAAGAGTTTGAAAAATTTGAAGAAATTTGAAGAATTTGAAACAATTGAAGAAATTTGGAGAATTTGAAAAAGTTTGAAGGAATTTGAAAAATTTGAAGAATTTGAAGAAATTTGAAATATTTGAAAATTTTCAAAAAATTTGAAGGAATTTGAAAAATTTGAAGAATTTGACAAATTTGAAGAATTTAAAAATTTTGAAGAAATTTGGAGAATTTTAACAAATTTGAAGGAATTTGAAAAATTTGAAAAATTTAAAAAAAATTGAAGAATTTCAAGATTAAGAACTAAAAAAATTCTGAAGAAATTTAGCAAGGCGTTTGCCTTGTGGTACCGTCAAAAATACTAACGGGGAGTAACACTGCGAATTTCAGCTTCCTACGGTCTTCACAGCACCCACAGTGCCCTTCGAAAGGTGCCATGTTAAGTCAATGGACCTCCTAGAAGCCTCTGGCTAAAAGGGTTGTCATGGAGACTCCCTCACAGCTGTAGCCCTCTATTTGTCTGTAAAGGCAGAACAACCCCGGCTAAGCAGAAGTTGGTAGGACCTTTCTAAAGCTACTTCTGGTTAGCAACATGCTAACCATTAGCCGCTAGCAAGGTTGTGTCCAGTATCACCGGGTGAGTGTACTCTGTCAGTTTGGTCCAAATCCTGTACTGGGAAGTGCCTCAAAAAGGGGTGCCAATACTTAATGTCACCAAACGTGACCAAAGTTCATGGGTCCGATTGGCCTCCTTTAGCAACTCAGCCTCACCACATCTGGGCCAAGAACTCAACATTTGACCAAAATGGTCAGTAGCGCCATTTCCCACATGTGGGGGGTGCTGTATTGGCCAATTGGGTCGTGTCTGGGCATCATGCCAGGTCCTGTTGGAAGCAAAGGCCCAATAGGAAAGCATGTGACATCCAAAATGGGACAGAAAACTGACACATGGCTGAAAGTCACTTGAAAATTTTAAAATGTTAAGAGGAAGTGACTGTGCGAATTTCAGATTGCTACATTAATCATAGCCGCTGCAGCGGGCGTCGAAAGTTGCCATTGTATCTCAATGGAGATTCTCCCTCTGGCCCTCAGAGTTCCGTCGTCATGGAAACTCACTGACACAGCTGCAGCGGGCCAGTCTCCCGAAGTGCAGAGACTTTGTCAGACTCTGCCTCATTGAAATAGAATGGAGAACTTTGCCTCAAACAACGCTCCATATCTCCTGTTCTGTAAATGGTAGAGACATAATTTTTTCAGCGTTTAGTTCGTAACGGATAAGAGAACAAGAAAAACTATCGGTTTTTGCTAGAAATATTTTAATTTAGGCGTAAAAAATTATGATATAAAGAGGATTTTTATGAAATTTGAGAAATCCTCTACAAACGGTCCCGAACAAATCGCTGTAGCTGAAAAAGTATAAGAGATATCAAAATAATTCTTTCACTCTGAGTATCAGCAGCCTTTTGAGGACTATGGAGTTCATTTTTAGGTTTGTACAAAAATCGGTGTAGGCACAGCGACGATGTAAAAAGTGGATGATGTGTAAGAATGAAGCTCCAAAGCGTTTTATGGATTTTGCACATTCGCTACTCCCGAACAAATTGTTCCTGCGGAAAAACCGTAACAGTTATCCACAAAATTCCTTTTTTATGAGTGCCAGAAGGGTCGGGACATTCATGTGTGAAAGTCTCATGCCTGTACATAAAACGGTTTAGGAGTAGCGACGATGTAGAAAAGTGCCTCATTTGGGGAGATTGAAGTCTGATCCTGTTTTAGCATTTTCCCAAAACGCTACTCCCGAACAAATTGTTCCTGCGGCAAAACCGTAACATTTATCGACAAAATTTCTCTTTTGTGAGCGCCAGAAGGGTCTGGACATGAATGTGTGAAAGTCTCGTGCCTGTACATGAAACGGTTTAGGAGTAGTGACGATGTAAATACATGTGATGTTTTGGATTT
The DNA here is from genome assembly GCF_011125445.2 of Fundulus heteroclitus. Taxonomy (NCBI): domain Eukaryota; kingdom Metazoa; phylum Chordata; class Actinopteri; order Cyprinodontiformes; family Fundulidae; genus Fundulus; species Fundulus heteroclitus. Next base: position 10,130,522 of record NC_046375.1, on the reverse strand, counting down.
CCAGGTGTCATTTTTGAAAACCGCTCCATAGGAAATGAATGGGGAAGGTTTCGGGTTAGTGTCGCTCTGAGGTGATTTGCGAAAAATCTATAAATCCCACACCAATGATGGTTACATTTTCCGAATCCAGACAAAAATTCCTACGTTTTGATGTATAATTTATGTGGATAGGTTGAAAATTGAGCGACTGAGAAGAAGTTGTTCGGAGAAGAAGAATTATTTGAATTTCTAGAGTGCGCACTCTAACAGAGGCTCCTTGACAACCATAGCAACGCATGTTATTTGCTGAATTTCTTGAAAAGCCAAAATTATTTTAAGGAGGTACTATATGAAAATGGTAAAAGATATGAAAAAGCTGAAACATACCATAATAGCCAAAAGATATCACTACGTTTTAAAAGTTGAATGGCGTTTCTAGCTGAAAGTAGGCTGAAGCAGTAAGATGACAAAAAGTTGAAATATTTGAAGAATTTGAAGGATTTTCCATTCATTTTCAATGAGAGCAAAAAACGCACAAAAAGTTAAATATTTTAAATATTATAAAAGTTATAATTACAAAAAGACATAGCAGTAATGTCGTGAACGAGCTGAACGTTTTGATACGAAAATTGTTTAAATCGGTTGAAGTATGCAGGAGTAGTTAGATGCCGAAAAACGTACGGAATAATAATCAAGACCTGAAGGAACTTAATAAGTGAGAATGCTGTATAGCATTCTCACTTGATAAAGAAAAACAGGAAAACAATAAGTGAGAATGCTGTATAGCATTCTCACTGATAAGTGAGAATGCTGTATAGCATTCTCACTGACTAGAAAAGGCTGTTCCTGCGAAACAGCAGTGAGAATGCTAATCTGCAGAATGATTGAGCAGAAGATGCAGAAAACATTGAAATCAGATTTGAAGAATTTGAAAAAGTTTGAAGAATTGAAAGAAATAGAAGAATTTGAAGGATTTTAAAGTTTGAAAAATTTGAAAAATTTGAAGAATTTGAAAAATTTGAAGAATTTGAAACATTTGAAGAAATTTGGAGAATTTGAAAAAGTTTGAAGGAATTTGAAAAATTTGAAGAATTTGACAAACTTGAAGAATTTAAAAAATTTAGAAGAAATTTAGAGAATTTGAACAAATTTGAAGGAATTTGAAAAATTTGAAAAATTAAAAAAAAATTGAAGAATTTGAAGATTAAGAACAACTAAAAAAATTCTGAAGAAATTTAGCAAGGCGCCTGCCTCGTGGTACCGTCAAAAATACTAACGGGGAGTAACACTGCGAATTTCAGCTTCCTACGGTCTTCACAGCACCCACAGTGCCCTTCGAAAGGTGCCATGTTAAGTCAATGGACCTCCTAGAAGCCTCTGGCTAAAAGGGTTGTCATGGAGACTCCCTCACAGCTGTAGCCCTCTATTTGTCTGTAAAGGCAGAACAACCCCGGCTAAGCAGAAGTTGGTAGGACCTTTCTAAAGCTACTTCTGGTTAGCAACATGCTAACCGTTAGCCGCTAGCATGGTTGTGTTCAGTATCACCGGGTGATTGTACTCTGTCAGTTTGGTCCAAATCCTGTACTGGGAAGTGCCTCAAAAAGGGGTGCCAATACTTAATGTCACCAAACGTGACCAAAGTTCATGGGTCAGATTGGCCTCCTTTAGCAACTCAGCCTCACCACATCTGGGCCAAGAACTCAACATTTGACCAAAATGGTCAGTAGCGCCATTTCCCACATGTGGGGGGTGCTGCATTGGCCAATTGGGTCGTGTCTGGGCATCATGCCAGGTCCTGTTGGAAGCAAAGGCCCAATAGGAAAGCATGTGACATCCAAAATGGGACAGAAAACTGACACATGGCTGAAAGTCACTTGAAAATTTTAAAATGTTAAGAGGAAGTGACTGTGCGAATTTCAGGCTCCTACATTAATCACAGCCACTGCAGTGGATGTTGAAAGTTGCTATTCTATCCGAATGGAGCGTGTCCCCCTGGCCCTCAGAGTTCCGTCGTCATGGAAACTCACTGACACAGCTGCAGCGGCCAGTCCCCCGAAGTGCAGAGACTTTGTCAGACTCTGCCTCATTGAAATAGAATGGAGAACTTTGCCTCAAACAACGCTCCATATCTCCTGTTCTGTAAATGGTAGAGACATAATTTTTTCAGCGTTTAGTTCGTAACGGATAGGAGAACAAGAAAAACTATCGGTTTTTGCTAGAAATATTTTAATTTAGGCGTAAAAAATTATGATATAAAGAGGATTTTTATGAAATTTGAGAAATCCTCTACAAACGGTCCCGAACAAATCGCTGTAGCTGAAAAAGTATAAGAGATATCAAAATAATTCTTTCACTCTGAGTATCAGCAGGCTTTTGAGGACTATGGAGTTCATTTTTAGGTTTGTACAAAAATCGGTGTAGGCACAGCGACGATGTAAAAAGTGGATGATGTGGAAGAATGAAGCTCCAAAGCGTTTTAAGGATTTTGCACATTCGCTACTCCCGAACAAATTGTTCCTGCGGAAAAACCGTAACAGTTATCCACAAAATTCCTTTTTTATGAGTGCCAGAAGGGTCGGGACATTCATGTGTGAAAGTCTCATGCCTGTACATAAAACGGTTTAGGAGTAGCGACGATGTAGAAAAGTGCCTCATTTGGGGAGATTGAAGTCTGATCCTGTTTTAGCATTTTCCCAAAACGCTACTCCCGAACAAATTGTTCCTGCGGCAAAACCGTAACATTTATCGACAAAATTTCTCTTTTGTGAGCGCCAGAAGGGTCTGGACATGAATGTGTGAAAGTCTCGTGCCTGTACATGAAACGGTTTAGGAGTAGTGACGATGTAAATACATGTGATGTTTTGGATTTCCAGGTGTCATTTTTGAAAACCGCTCCATAGGAAATGAATGGGGAAGGTTTCGGGTTAGTGTCGCTCTGAGGTGATTTGCGAAAAATCTATAAATCCCACACCAATGATGGTTACATTTTCCGAATCCAGACAAAAATTCCTACGTTTTGATGTATAATTTATGTGGATAGGTTGAAGATTGAGCGAGTGAGAAGAAGTTGTTCGGAGAAGAAGAATTTGTTGAATTTCTAGAGTGCGCACTCTAAACGAGGCTCCTTGACGACCATAGCAACGCATGTTATTTGCTGAATTTCTTGAAAAGCCAAAATTATTTTAAAGACGTACTATACGAAAATGGTGAAAGATATGAAAAAGCTGAAACATACCATAATAGCCAAAAGATATCACTACATTTTAAAAGTTGAATGACGTTTCTAGCTGAAAGTAGGCTGAAGCAGTAAGATGACAAAAAGCTGAAATATTTGAAGAATTTGAAGGATTTTCCATTCATTTTCAATGAGAGCAAAAAACGCACAAAAAGTTAAATATTTTAAATATTATAAAAGTTATAATTACAAAAAGACATAGCAGTAATGTCGTAAACGAGCTGAACGTTTTTATACAAAAATTGTTTAAATCGGTTGAAGTATGCAGGAGTAGTTAGATGCCGAAAAACGTACGGAATAATAATCAAGACCTGAAGGAACTTAATAAGTGAGAATGCTGTATAGCATTCTCACTTGATAATAAAGAAAAACAGGAAAACAATAAGTGAGAATGCTGTATAGCATTCTCACTGATTAAAACCTCAAAAAATGTAAGCCAAAGAGCACGTGTTCAGTACATTCTTCTGCTTTGTACTCATGACTCGATCAGGTAGGACATTAACACGGACAGAACACTGATGAACTTTTTTATCATGAATCTTTTTTATTGATGGGATATGTTGGACCGGAAATTAATAAAATTCCTTTGCCCATCAGGATTTGAGTTACTTTTACAAGAGATTTATGTATTGTAGGTCCAAAACTGCAGTCTTTATTGGGTGTTCCTGAACTCCAGTGGTTGTTATCTATCAAAAGTGGTCCAAGAAAACAACAGCGGTGGACTGGGTCATTGGTGGTCAAGACTTACTGTTGACCAGGGGGAGCAAAGACTGGCCCATATGATCTGATCCAACAGACTTTCAAGTACAAAAAATAGCAGTCTTTATGATACAATATTTTTTTTATAATATTGTGCAATAAATTTAGCTGCAGAATTGTGCAATTTGCATGGACATCTAAAAAGACAGTCCCTGAGAGATTTAGGTGTGTGTATACTTTGGCTAATGGGAGACAATATAAATGATTTTCATCAGATCACAAACCTGTGTAACCAGTAGTGTGTTTGTAACATGTAACAGATTATGAACTGGGCTGATGGTTAGTTGATTTTCAGCAGGGGGTGATGGCCCGCATAGCTTTGGGATAGAAGCTGTTTTTAATTCTGTTAGTTTTGGATTTAATGTTCCTGAATAACTTCCCTGATGGAAGTGGGACAGACTTTGCATCGCCCGGGGTGGGTGGGATCTGTTGCAATACGTTTCTTTCCTTTACCATTTTCTATCAATGGAAACTAAGCTATGGAGACCCTACCTCGAACTTTACAGCTTAAAAGATCTGCTGCTTAGATCTTGGTGCCAGATACCACAGCAAAGGGAGTTCATCCCTCAACCAGTTAGGGTAGCAGAAGAGAGGCTGTTCGGTAGGTGGTTATTCTGATGAGTGTATATTATAAATGCTATTATTACTAAGTGAGGAGCTCAGTCTGTTCATTTAGATTTGCTACAAGTAACCCTTTCCCTTAATAAGCCCATACTGCACACTGTTTGATGTACAAAGATGGTAAATGCTAAGCTGGTCATTTCCAGTCTATATTCTAGCTCCTGCATAAAAATACAAGCGTCCCATGAAGCCTTTTTTCTAAAAATGTCTAATGAGTCTGACATATACTTTTCCTCAGAATGTACCTGAAACCTAACCTGGTCAGCCAGGTTGATAATGTGGAGCACTCTACGTTCTGTGAATTATCGATCTGGGACTGCTCCCATTGAATCCGTTTTAGGGAAGGAGCAGAACTCTCCAAGCTGATTGGGTGAAGCGACACCTAGTGCCCGCCTACCAAAGGTTGATTTTAGTTCATCTCAGTGTCAAATTAAAACATAAGCAGAAGACGCCATAAGAAACCACAAGAAGGTAAGCTAGTCACTTATTGCTGTAATTGCTGTACTTTCGAAGAAGAAATTGTGGATTCTTAGAAAACAGATGTGACAGCAGCAGCTATGCATGCGTCCTCCTTCACTGCCATGTTTATTTTGGTCCGGCTGTAGACTCAGGCCTTAAACCACAATACTGCAACGTGATTGGCCTGAACTGTTTTCGGTTCGGTCACAAACGGTTGAGGCCAGAGGATTACACGATGGATTCTGATGTGTTTTTGCATGCGAAAATACCACAAGAATTCAGCTTGCAGGCAAGGTTACCTGAACCCATACTGCAACCTAAACACCCATTTAATATACATTCATTTGTGCGTAGAAAAGGACAGAAATCCAAATAGTATCAGAGAAGACAGGAAAACAAAATGGTGCATAAACACACCTGATAATCAACTGGCCTTCCAGAGCTTGGTTCCATCTTGATATCTGGCTTTGACCTGAAAAAAAAAAAAAAAAGTTGTAACATTTAAATTTCTAAGCTTTTCCTTTCTTCTCATTGGTGGATGTGTAATTTATAGCAAACAGATATGGGGTTTGGGAGACTGATGTAATACACAGTCATCATATTTTCACAAGGGAGAAATGAGCTGAAATGGAAAGAAATTAAAGGGTTTCTGGTTATCACAACACGGGAAGTGGATATATAACATATTTTGGCTCCCTCTGCTTTCTTTAGTAACATCTCCTTGTTTATTCACACACAATTCGACTTCATTTGAATAAATCTTGCTGAATACAGAGGGTTTTATCTCATAAAACAAAAAATGAACAGAAAAACAACTAACAATGTAACATAATTGCTTGCTTTTGACTGCTCTGTCTTCTGAGAAGCGTCTGTTGGAGCTATTCAAAAGAAGCAGGCTGCAAAAGCTAGCTTTGAAGTAACACATTAAAGGATTTCCCTTGGTTCAGGAATTTCCCTTTTTCAATGAAGCTACTTTCTTTTAAAACACTCAATCGCATACATAATTGCAATGACACACTACAAAAGAAGCCATGCTCAATGGCTTCTCTGCTGTGGCCTTATCTGAGCATATATGTGGTACTGTTTCCGACCTTTTATTGGAAACATTAGTTGTGACGGCAGTCACTGACGCCAAGGATATTGTGTCCGGCTCCAGCATTCCAGCGAGACGCATGGCCTTCTTATCCAGATCTTCCATTTCCAGGACTGCTGGTTCATCTGCTCACATCATGTGGTGCAATAATTAAATATTAAAACAGACTTATGTTTTAGAGAGATTTAAATGAAAATTGCAAGTAAATGTGAGTGTAATTTGGTTTTTGAATGTAACAGACAATGTTTTACCTCCCCTCTTATGGTCATCTTTTGAGGTTTTTGTCTTGCCAAGTTTCATCGCTGAGAAAACTCCTCTTCCTGCTCTGTTGAAACGAATCAAAGGAAAGTGCAGTCATGAAAAGGATCACTCACAGCTGATTCACCCTCCGATAAATCTATTTCATATCACATTCAATCAGTTGGAAAACAGTTTGTTTGAATGTTTACAACAAGTTCCAAGTTTCTTTTTCACGTCTTTGAAAGTTGGTTGGACATTACGGTCAGGTTGCAATAATTCAGCAGATCAAACAAATACGGCAAACCCTCAATCACAAAACAAGAGTATCCGGTGTCCTCACGTTGATATTAACTGGATCATATATCGCTACAGCAACAAAGAGCTTGTGATGTCATTGGGAGGGCGACAAATGAGGGGCTTTAATAATTAAAAATGTGGGTGACCATCCAGTTTGCTTCGGATATGGATACATGTTAGGAAATTAATGAACAGCTTTTCCATTTGTTTCCCTCGAGCCTTCCAAGTCAACTGTATCAGAGTTCAGCTTTGATACTTCAGACATTATTCTAAGGAAACTCTCAACTCATTACATTGTGTTTTATAGTATTTTACAATAAGCCTAAATTACAGTAATTCAATTGAGCAGCTTCAGAAAAAAGTGCTTACATATATTTTGCCTAATCCAGTCATTAATTAAAATATTCATAATATGTATATATGTACTCTATATTATTTTACAGAAAATCTCAACCTTTTACATTTACATTTCAATAGTGAATCTGGTCCAGTTTAGACAGATGGCTGCAAAGAAGACAATTGAATCAAAAATATACGTACATACAAAAGCTGCCAATTAATCAATTAAAAGGGAAAAAAAGTTTTAAAAAAAAATTGCTGGAGTTTATTAACAGAACAAAACTAGTTGAGCACCCTTAAATGTGTTTTATAAGTTTTTAACAAAGAATTTGTTACATAAAAGTGAAATAATATTTAGAATTTAAGTAATTAAACCCGTTTTATTCTCTCTGCCAACATAAACTACCAGTAGAAAGGAGACAAACATTGGTTTTCATACATACCACATCAAAGACAACACTGATCTCATTGAACTCCACAAAGAAGTCAGATCAAAATAAATCCACCCCAAGGTTCATTTTCAACCAGGTTTCTTTACAGGGAGTTGCAAAAATACATGTATTAAAAATAAATAAATAAATAAAAATGAAGACTAGTGAAGTATTTAGAGACAAGGCTGGCATATGCAGAAACAGTTGCAGATATCTGTGAATACTGCAGGACTGGGAGGAGGAGAAGGAGGGCAGAGAGAAAGAGGGGATGGTGGGAGGTGAAAGGAGGTAATGGGATCTTGTATTTACCTTTTAAATAAGGGCTTAGTTTAATCCGAACCAAACGAGCTTCAGAATTTATCACACGCTTACACACAGTCTACTTAATTCAGGACCTTTTCCACAACATACTCATAATTGTAGCTGTTTTCACCTATTGAAACCATTAAACGGTAAACTGTCCATCTTTATAGTCATATCTTAACTTTAGGTTCAACAAAGTGCTTTGCAAAACATTTAGAATTAACCTTTTCACGCATTTACCTGTACTATCCAAGCAATGCTTTTTTAAAAATTGTGATTTGACTCATGTTTCAACGAGCAGTTTGGAGATGTGGTTGGGCGTTTTAAGAATACGTTTAAAATATTGAGACGGTCAAATCTCCCACCTTCTAGTGAGTGGATTACTACTACTTCTTCTGGGAAATGCTTAAATACAAATCACTCTTATTTCAAGTACACATTTTCACAAAGCAGAAAAATAAATAAATGTCTTCTTAGCCTGACAAAGAAGAAATTCCACAGGAAGACCAAATTTATTTCAGAAGACTAAAAGATCCAGTTTTATTTATATTTTGCCTAAAAGAAACAGGATTATGAAGAGATTATTAGTCCATATGCAAAAAAAGGAAAAAGGTCTGAAGAGTGAAGACAGCACTACTCAATCCAATACTTCTGAGTTATTATTATTATTTTAGCTAAAACAAATATCCCATGTGCAGAAAGCTAACATGAGGCCAGCATCAAATAGTCAATGCTGACCTTTTCAGAGGAAGACTGTGCGCAGCGGAGCAAATAAAGACACCAGAAGTCTACAGCAGAGAAAAAAAGATTTTAAGTAAACAGAGAAAAACCAATACAGCTCATTTTTTTGTGTCCTGCAAAGCCAAGTAAGTGTAAACACAGGAAATGTCAGAGACAAAGATGTTCAGCAGGAGACAATGGGTGTGAAATGCAAAAGTAACCAGTCTTTAAAGTCGCTTTTTCCCTTTTATTGACAAAAATCATCTCTCTGCACTCAATAAATGTTGGTATAAGGACTACAAAGAATGAAATGGGGCTGCAAAGGTAATAAAAAAATCTGGTTTCATATGTCAAACATGTTTTGGTTTTACTTCCATTTTTGGGGCTCTCAGCCCTGCCACACGTGTCCTGTTCATGAACACAGCAGCTTCTGTTACTGTAGAAACCGGGCAACCTCCCTCCTTCCTCTGTCTATCTACGGTCTGTTTTGGAGTCAGACTGCCTGTTACCCGTGGCGTAAACACAATCAAACTTTCATATATTGCAGTTTCTTGTCCAGGCTAATTAAATACGATTTCCTCAACACCCCAAAATACATAAGACAACCACCAATCTCATTTTATTTCAAGTTGCTGAAGGTCCACCTTAACCTTAGACCAGTGGTGTCAAACTCATTTTGGTTGAGGGGCCGCATACAGCTTAATCTGATCTCAAGAGGGCCACACGTGTAAACTCATATCAAGATTAAATAGAACTAAGAAATGTGGACTTGTTGTTTATTTTTATATTAAATTAATTTTACTTTTACACAATATATCATGAATAACCTCAGCGTTTTTAAAAATAAGGATGTGCAATTTCAACTATACTTTTACTGAGTTAATCATTTACTTGTGCATTATGCATACAAACTGATCACAGTGATTATACAATGTTTAAAAACATTTATTCACATTTTTTGGAACTTAAAAACACTGTCCTACAAGACAAAATACATCAAACAGATAAAAATTAAGAAATTATTAAAATTTTTCCACACCTGAAGCTTAATCTGCTAATTAAAACACAGCGCCCCCTCGTGGACAATATAGGAACTGCATATTTTCAATTAAACAAAGTACATGTTTTTTTCCAATAATTGTTTTATCATTCTCTTCCTTTTATCTCCTCTTTCTTTCACCTTTTGGTTTTTTTTCTTCTTGTTCTTCCTTTTCCTACTTTCCCATTGTAGTGTCCATATCATTTGAGATATTCCCCGCATGAATCATAATAAAACTATTCACATTCATAAATCAAGCGGAGCACTATGGCAAAAGCAGTACTGCTCCACTTGTCAAAAGTCAAATCTGATGAGCTCTTTTTGGCATTAAGACAACAATTCTTATTGCCACATTGCCAGACAGGACACTGGGAAAAAAAAAAAAAAAAAAAAAAAAAAAAAAAAAAATATATATATATATATATATATATATATATATATATATATTTTTTTTTTAATAATGATAATGCATTTAGCCACAGGGCCGGACTAAATTGTTCGGCGGGCCAGATCCGGCCCGCGGGCCGTATGTTTGACACCCCTGCCTTAGACCCAACCAAAAGTACAACATTGGTAACATGCAGTATTTATGTATACGTGCATTTTTTTAAACAGTACACTCGTCACTTCACAGACACAATTGGATTTAGGGTTTCACAAAAAAGCACTTAATTTCTTCAAGTGTTAAAACCCTTTTTAAGGTATGCCAACATTCTTGGCAATATGAGAAACATTGGGACTGCAGCTCAAAGACAAAGCTACCCAGATTTAGAAAGAAAATGTTTTTCTATGGCCACAATATTGTTGAGATGTGTTTTATCCAGATAGACACATGTCCCTCTGGTGGCTGAGCAGACTGAAGAAGTCATAGAAACAGTTGGATGGATGGAAGTTGTGAGGTAAGTTCACACCAATCAAAAGCCAAACATAGTAATCTTGTAAATACATTGTTGTGTCCTTGAAAACCCAGACAGGCACAGAGAGAACCCAACCTGCAAGATTTCACCATTGCACAACTCCCCCATACCTCCGATTAGATGTAAATAAATGAAGAAAGCAGAGAAAAAAAATACCCAGCAGCGATTAAATATTAATTGGCATATACTATAGGTTCTGCTCCACGGGTCTAGCTGAATGGAGCTCAGTGAGATTCCCCTTCACAGCTGTTCTCTTTTTCTCACACATAGACTGAATATAGACAATCCAGTGCTTCCAAGCTCTCACTGAAACGAGCCAGAAAAAGATCAGTTCTACCTGATAACTTAGTTTTAGGTCGAAAACTCCCATTAATTCAGATCAATTCCTGCTGAATGCTCTGCTGGCTTCCCTTTTCATCCCAGTCTTAAGTCCTTCTCAACGTTTCTCTCTAATAGCAAGATCTCATCTCATAAAGATAAAAGAGACCAACATCGATATCATTTATCACCCATCTGATATTGACATTTTTTTTCTTAAGCACAGCAGTGTTGCACTTTCTTGAGAGTTGATTGATTCAGTAATTGATGCTCCTCTCCTGTGATCCAGCATGTTTTCACTTATAAATTTACCCCAATTAGTGGCGCACAGTTCAACCCTTCTGCAAGCTTAATGTCTTCACAAACAAAAGGTCCCCTGAGTCTTCCTGGCCTAGATACTGCAAACCGTTGCACGAACATCGCAACACACAAAAAAATACACAGGACCATATAGGAAGTTATTGGAGGGATTACTGTACTTTCCATAGAACAAGTACCAAGTAATATACACTTTATATGACAAAAGGCAATGGAGAAAAAGAAGAGATGTGGTGAGAGATAAGCCATGAGAATTTATATTATGCATCAAGAGTTTTCTATAAAAAGCAACACCTTTAAATCTTTCATTATGCACCGGTCTGATGTATTTTTTAAAGTTATTATTGCAACCACTGAACTGTAAAACAAAGCTTCCCCCATGACAATCAAGGGAATCCAACTTTCTTTACTGATGTTATCTTGTAACATTTTTAAATGTATGCAACATTTTATCAGTTTCAGATAGGGACTGTGTGGCTGGAGCCTCATCTGTTAGAAGAGCACACCAGCGATGTTCTGAATCACTGATCTGTAGATTTATGCTGACTATGGCTGGCTGTACATTTGAAACGTCACAATTTATAGGGTTCACTTATTAGAGCTATGTGTGCGTGGTTAGGTTTTTGCATGAGTGGCTCCGCTGGTGAGCGCCTCCTTCTGCCGCCACCCAATCAATTGAGATGCAGAAAATTATCAGAGAATCTGGAGTGGGATAAATGCAGTGCAGTCCCGCATAAAGAACATAACCTAGTGTCATGATTCTCAGCGGCAATAAATCATGTGAAAAGAACCTGTCTGAATACATGAGGTAGGCTGAATTTTTTATTTTTTTTAAAAAGCTACTCATCATGCCCCAATCTGAAGAAGCTCAAGAACAAATAAAGTAATTAACATCTATCACTTTAGAAAGGATTACAAACACATTTCTGTGGTTCTAGTGTAAAACTAACAGAGCCTTTCAGAATAAGAACGTCAGACCAAGATTAAAAAATGGTGGAGTGTGACGGTCTGGAGCTGTGATGGCGCTCCGGCAGAACCTGGATGACTTCCTGACTTATGAAACCATCAATTCTACTTTCTAAAGGAAATCCCCCTTTGCTAAAAAGAACATATATAAAAATAACAATTAAAGACTATGAAAGTAGGTACACTAATAAAGGTTGGCTAAAGCAGCTGTGAAGCGATGCTGGAAGTAAATCCAGCTGTTTAGAGGTGAATCTCGCTGTAAGTCTGACCGTACAGCTCCCTTCCAGACTGAGAGGGTCAGCGAGGAGTTGACAGATTTAATTCCAGCATCACTTCACTGCTGCTTTAGACACCCTTCATTAGTGTACACACAGATAAGAGAACAGTTCAAGACAGTCATAGTAAACATAATTATTGTTGTAAAACAACCACATTGCATGGATTTAAAGCTGATTTGAATCTGTACAAACACAAGATGATTATTTATGCATTAAGTCTTTTTTAAGCATCCTGTTTAACTGTTTTCACCAGTTACTCCATCGAGATTAAAGTCGTAGCATTCCCAGAATTTCATGCCTGGAGGTCAAATGTTAGCTTAACCTTAAAATGCATTCGCTTTATGTCTGACACATGTGCATCAGTGCAAGCACCATTTACCACTCCTGCTTCCCCAGCAGTGACATCACGTCTGTGGATTTATTAGCTAATAATACCCAAACTCCTGATAAGCTAGCTTATTGTGGTGTTGCCCATAGCACAAGATGCTTTATGGGTGCTATCATAAATCATCCTGCAGGGACAGACACAATGTTGGAGGCGGAGATGGAAAAGGGTCGGTGGAAGGAGTGGAATGGTCAGCTTTATGTTAATAGGAATGAAGAGAATTAATTTCTACTTATAAAGCTATTTTTCTCCAATGCAACATCACAGTGTGAATCAGATTTGATGGCTGAAATAAGAAAAATAATGAGCAAACACTTCTCTGAGAAATGAAGATGACCTTTGGGCTGCAGCTGATAGAACAGAAATAGCTAGCCGTGGGTGAAGTTGTATTTTTGTTCTTACATTAATTAGTAATTAAACTAACTTCCAGGGCTACCTCTAATATGCTCTGAAATTAAACATGTAAAATGTGACTCTTACACTTAAAACCTAATTTCCTTTTTTTTAAAAAGGTAAATGGTAGAAAGCATTCATATCATTTCCCTTTTAATGCTTCTTTGCAGCTTCAAATTTAATCTTTGAAGATTAAATAAGACACTTGACACGTGGACTTTTGGAGTTTGTAGATATTTAAAGTTGTTCTGTCCAACCGCTTGAAGAGAGGATCCAATAATGAATACGACATTTTACAATTCTCAAGTCAGCACAAAGTGACCTCAGACCAGCCATCGGCAAACTGTTAGAAACACATTTTCTTTTGCTGTCTAGGATAATGCATAATAATCCATCTCGAATGATGTATGTGTTCAACTTACCCGATGTATCAAAACATCAAACCAGGGAATAGGACACACTAGATGGTTAGGTCTCCAGTTATTCTCTTTTTTAAAGTCAGGTACAAACCTGCAAGCATAAAATGCATATGGTGCTTGTGGCCAGAAAGGAGGTACGGGTTTCTTTTTGGCTTCCAGAGCCGATAAGACTAATCCGAGTAATAGTTTCTTGCAGGAGGTATTTTATTTAAGAAAGAGCTTTTGTTTATAATGATGTTCAACACCATTGGAAGCCATTTATTGGCCTTTGCATTTGAAAAGTGCTTATTGCAAATGATAATACATCAAGGAATTTTGATCAACACAAACCTTGTGTACCGGTTTGAAATTTTGTAGATGTCCTATAACTCAAACATGGTTATAATAAAAACAATTTGATTCTATGTTCCTTATCAAACTACACCTGAATTGAAGGCTGTCTGTAGCCACTAAAAATCTTCTGGCATAATTCTGACTGGACATTTGACCACTCTACAAGGCATAATTTACTGTAGTTCATTTACATGAGTTGATGCAGGCACAGACATGGTATTTAAACAGAGTCCACACATTTCTTTTTGGATATGGGGTCTGTGCTTTGGAAATGCCATTTCTGAAGCACAATATTTCCCTACTTCATACATCCCTTTACCAGTGCATGAAGTGTGATTTATTGTGACCAATTTCATTTCAACCCGAATGGGAACATTTTTGTTAGATGAGCGAAACTTGAACAAAGTTAGCTGTTACAACAGCACAATGATTCCAAACACATATACATATTATACAGTCCTGCTTCTGTAATTTTAAATCTGTGTGGATGAGATAAAACCTATAATATATTTAAACTTTCTTCTTGTTTTTCTCTTTTTACCTAGGAAATTTTTTTTTGGAATGCAGTTTTAGATGACCAAACTGAACATAGGATCCTTGCCCATGGGGGGAGTGCATGCATCCTGTTCAATAAAACTGTGTATTTAAAATATTTTACACTTAATGAACACACCAAAACACAACTTAGGGCCTGATCGTCAAAGATTCCAAAAAAGGACTGCTAGGTTGTGTCGACAGAAAACTGTGAGAGCAAAATGTGGGTATGTTGCACCTGATCTTTAAAGATTGCGTCCACAGTGGCACAAAACAGATTTGGTCTGTCCCATTTAAATGAGTAATCTGCATCTACTGCTGCCAGTTTTGGGAGCTGCTGTCAAATAAAGAGTAAGATCAAGTCCTTCACATAATCACTCTAGACATCCAGGACACACAAAACCGTTTTGGAACTTCTACTATTTAACTTTTTCTTAGACAGTATTAATGAGGCTATTATAAAAAAGTAAAGAAAGAAGGTTGTTTTGCCAGCAGAAGTTCTGCAAAATGTATGTCTGTGTTTAAGAAGAAAACATTGCAGCTGAAAAATCAGATGTATCCCTGTTTACCATTATTCTACCGGTCCGTGTATCAGTGATGGTGGTCATGTCAAATGTGACAGCTAAGCAGATCTTCTCCAGTTCTTGTTGACTGAAACCTCCCTCTAGTCGTTGGAGGTAGGATAATGATAAGAACTGTTTCTTTAAAATATTAACATAAATAAATCTGTCCAGGATTTACCTCGCCTCTCCGCCATTAACTGTTGGAGAGAGGCATGACCCCTCCCCCCCAAAAAAGAAAGTAAAACAATTAAAGACCTATAAAAACTAAAGGTAAGTGTAAAAGGTTACATATCAATCATAAAATATGAAAAATGCTGACTCTGTCAGCTGTCAACTCCTCCCTGACCCTCTCAGTCTGGGAGGGAGCCATACTGTTAGACTTACAGTGAGATTCACCTCTAAACAGCTGGATTTACTTACAGCATCACTTCACAGCTGCTTTAGCCAAAATATTACAAATCAAGCAAGCCCCAAAAATAGTTTAATACAAAATAAATGTGCTTCGATTGCTGGAGATCCCTGCAAACCTGCACGGATAAGCCGGTATAGATGATGGATGGATGGAAGTTACAGAGCCAGTAAGTAAGGCTTACTGGCTCTGTAACTTCCATCTAATCTTGTAAAAGTAAGATTTGTTGTGCTCTTTTTGGCATCAAGACAACAATTCTTATTGCCACATTGCCAGGCAGGACACAACAAAAAGTTACAGAGCCTGTATTGGAACAACGAGGGAGGGAGTTATGGATAACTTTTGGACCCACATTTCTAGAATCTAGAATGCCTGAAGGCTGTTCTTAGGAGGTGGTTAATATTCAGCTTTGTTTATTTACAAGCATGCCACAATGTTTAGGATGAGGTTTGGTGATTTTCTCCTTCGTTTAATCTAAAATAGGAAGAATCTTCTATATGTCACCATGTTTTACCATGGTAAACCATGTTTTACCATGGTGACATTACCTTTGAGGCACACACTGGCTCAGGATGCACACAAATAACATTATACACAACAGACTTGGTATGTACAGTTCCCTCCCACCTACCCCACCCCCCCACCCCCCCCATACACACACACACACACACAGCATGTAAGTACGTATGAGTGTCCAAGAGCTCTGATACCTGTCCCTTTGCGAGTGATATGAGCCATGTTAAATGGATTAGTCCCTCCTTCATGAATCTCAAGTAATGAGGTAATTTTTGTGCAGTGATCACAGAAATGTGTAATTTGATATTGGTGAGAATGAGAATGTGCAAATAGGCAATAACAGTAGTGTGATTGTAACATGATGGACCACATACATCTCAGCAGGGGGCGATAGCTCTCATAGCTCTTGGAAAGAAGCGGTTTCTGTATTTATTAGTTCTTGATCTGATGCTACTAAAGCATATACCTTATGGGAGAGGGACAAACATTGCCCGATGGGTGGGATCAGTGGAGATGCGTCTGGCCTTTCTCTGGAATCGTGCTGCATAAACTGAGTCCAGATCCTGTAGGCGGCATCCCACAATTTCCCGCGCTGTCCTCACCAGCCGTCCTAAGCCTTTCCTCTCCTTCACTGTGCAACTTCCATACCACACAGTTATGCTGACGCATGGAATACCTTCTATTGTAGCAGTGTAACAGTTTTTTTTAGCAGCATAGTGGAAAGTCCAGTCCATTTAAATTTTTCTGAGGAAGAAGAGCCGTTGTTGGGCCTTCTTCACCAGGTGGGAGGTGTTTACGGAACAACAGAGGTCAGAGGAGATGTGAATTTCCAGGAATCTAATGCTGTCCACGCACTCCACCACCTCCCCCTGGATGTAGAGAGGAACGTGTTCAGTCCTCCTGGACCTCGTGTAGTCTATTATAACCTCCTTGATTTGCTGGTGTTTCGGATCAGGTTGTTCCTGGAGCACCACTTTGTGGTGTAGTGCAAGAAGATTAGTACTGTGTTTCTCCGCCGCCTTCATCCGGTCCTGTGGACGCTGCATCTTTCTGAGGCAGCCTCCTTTTCCCCACTACTATTATTCTACTGTGGTTATTCTGACAGCCCAAATATGTTCATATGCAGACAGACTCTCTGTCTTTCTTCTGTCATTATACCCGTACCTCCTTTCTGGCCACAAGCAACATTTGCATTTTATGCTTGCAAGTTTGCACCTGACTTTAAAAGGTACTAAATTTAGATCCAAAACTGCATCCACTATCAGTTTCAGGTTTGGAAAATTGCTTTGCAGGTTTACGTTTGCATCTCCCCCTCCCTTACATTTATGCGGTTCGGTCATTAGCATGTGATTTGCATTCTGAAAAAGGTACACATACAAAATGTTTGTACTTACCGTTATGCTGATTTTATACGCGCACAGTACTTTGCTCCTGATCAGTTTTGTGCTCACTAATTAGTTTGAACCTGTTTTAATACGTACAAATCCATTGAAGATCAGGCCCTTAGACTTTGATTTATAATCAGTGCAGCATGACTTGAGGTTAAAGTTGTGGGGAAATAAAGATCAGCTGGTAGCATTTCCTCTACTCTGAACTGGATATTGGTAGCACTTTACCTCTTTAATTTTGAACTACATGCAAAAAATAATAATATTTTTTAAACCTCAAGTAGAATGCAAGATGTGAAGGTTGTGTTTTTTCGGGGTTTCTGAAATGAGTGTAACTTCAGGCTTCCATAATATATGCCAAAAATCACAGAAGTAAAACAACAAAAAATGTATTTTTCATAACATGTCCCCTGAGGTGGAACTGCTATGAAATATTTCCAGGAAATGAAACAAACACAACCAAACACTTAATGTTCTGAGAAAAAAAAAAAAAAAAAAAAAAACAGTAGCTGAATAAGTAAGGATATAACTTAAGGCTACCCCCACCCCACCCCCACCATGTTCTCTTATTTTCCTACCATTTCCCCTTCCCCCTAGAGGACTAGGAAAATATTTCCAGGTTATCATCTCCTCCACATTCACACCTCATTACCAGAATAGGGACAATAAGAATTGCAGTCAGAATCGAAGACACAGTGAAATAGTTTCAGAAAGTTTAACTCTGCAAATGCCTCAACCGGAAAAAGAAGAAACTGTACAGCCGATAATTAGGGGTGGGAAAGGTGTGAAAGAAAAGTGTTAAGGCAATTAAAATAACAGATTAGTGCTGGATTTGTTGACTGAATGCTTCTCTTTTTTTCTTACTGTTTTACTATAATAATTCAACATTCAGTTATGTTTCTCAAGACAAAAAGGCTACAACGCTACCCAAACTGACTGACACCTCTTTGCAACAAGCAACAAAGGAACAGAGCTTGTTCTTGATGCATCATTAATGAGATCACATATGCTGAATATAAATTCAAACTTCATCCAGCAGCTGTCTTCTTGCTGTCCTTGAACCATATTTAAATAACCATATAAAGTCTTACTTTCTAGTTTCTGTTTGCTATTTAGAAGCCTTGGGATGGTCTTTACATTCAGTTGTATTTTTCTAAAAGTTTATGCTGTAAGACGATGCACATCAGATATGTCGTGTTCGTGAACAAGAAGAAATACATGTGTGTGATGGCATTTGGACACGAATCAAATACATTTTTCCAGACGCCCATTCAATCTGTAGCATAATGATGTGTTTATGGGCCTGGCTGAGCGGATAGTCTCAGTGAAAATCAATACCGCCTACAGACGGTTTCATGTACTATTCAGCAAAAGCTCCAGAATTAACTGTCCATGCATAAACTGACTGTGGGCAAAATCAAAAGAGAGACATGGAGAGAAAAAAGGAAAAGAAAGCAAAAGAAAAGCAGAAAGTGAATAGATTTATGGAATTTTTTCAAAATAAAAGTTTTACCGCCTTGCACACACTTATATGACTTGTCTGTTGTTCGAAAATGTAGAACTAAAAACATTCTGACTCCCACAAAAAATTGTGCTACAATAAACTATTAATGATTCAGTGAGTGAATCAGTGTTTTTTTTCCCATTATTCAGAGATTTCCACAGAAAACATGAATATATAGACAACCTCATCATATGCATTCCACTGATTCATACTATTGCACCATGACCCCTTTGATGATGTGCTAATGTGGCAACAGATTCACAGTCATTATTAATACTCAGACAGAAATAAAATGAAAGTATTATCACCAATTTTCTTGATCCAATTCTGAGGTCCTTCTGACACCTTTTGATTTCTATATCGACAGATGAAATGAAATATTTACATATGCTGTATGAACATAAATATCTTTTTTCCCCCCTCATTAACATCAAATCAAACAAAAAACTTTTCTTGTTTTAGGTTAGTTAAGACTACCAATGTATTTTCTATCTGCAGTATCCTAGAATAAAGGCAAACCATTGTATTACTTTCACATTTGTTGAATATAAAGTTTAAATTTTGTTCCTTAGTATTTGGTCGTATTACATTTTTAACTGTATGACTTAGGTCAGACATTTTGTGTATCCCTTCATCATCTTACAAGAATTTGGGCCAAATCCTCCTGACAGAAGAGGTGTTTAATAAGTTAGGTTTGTAGCTTGCTTGCCCATACATTTTCACCCACACCTGTTTAGTGTTGAACACAAATTTCCATTGGGGCAAAGAAGGCTTTGTGATGACCTCTCCAAAACATTTGCTTTTTTTTTGCCTGTAAGCCACTTTGTAACCACTTTGACAGTATCCTTACAGTTATCCTCAATTTAGAAAACACTTTTGGAAATATTTCAACATAATATTTTACAACCTGAAAGTAACTATGGTCCTTGTGGTAATGCACTAACATCTTAGCTGCATCAAACCACAGGGAACGTCTCCAAAAATTAGGGTCTTTGTCCCTGGGTGTATTGGCAAACTGTAACTGCCTGCTTTTATGTTGCGTTAGTAACAGCTTCTTCTTTATAGGCCAGCCTTGCACCCTGTCATAGTACATCACATTTCACAGTAAATAACGACACTTTTACCAGCTTCAGCAGCATCACAAGATTTTTGCTTTTGTTGACTTGCACACTTCTAAATAAAACATGTTCATGTCTGGCACACAAAGGCCATCTCCTTCCTGAATAGTTTGATGGCTGGTCGTTCCATTTTGTTTATACTTGCATATAATTGTTTGAAAAGAGAAAGGTGGCACCTTCAGGCATCTAGAAAGTGTCCCAAAGTATGAATCAGGAGTGTGGAGGTTCTTTTCTTGGTATCTTGGCGGATTTCTTTTGACTTTTTGAAAGTAATAAGGCGTGCCTGAAAGTACCTCTTCAGCTATGCCTCAAATTAACTAAAATCTTCTGAATATGGTTCTTAAAAAGCCCCAAGATCATTATCTGTGCTTTCCAAAAATTGTTGAACGGTATAATACTCTTTTGACTTTAAAGAAAGTTCTAAAACAATTATCGGTACCACTTTACAATATAGCTCCTTTTCCAGAAGTTTACAAATGATTTATAGCCATATTATAATTTAATCTGTAAATACTTTATAGCTCATTAATAGCTGTTTATTATACAGTATTAAAGTGTGATAAAGAAACAAAACTGCAAATAGTGAGTCAAATCTATATTTGGCTAAAATGTTTCAAATTCTATATATTTCCTCCAGAGCTGCTGTACTAAATATTAAAGTGTGATAAAGAAACAAAACTGCAAATAGTGAGTCAAATCTATATTTGGCTAAAATGTTTCAAATTCTATATATTTCCTCCAGAGCTGCTGTACTAAATATTTCAGTTTAACGTACAATCCAAAACTATCAAAGGGAGCCTTATTGTAAAGTGTACACCACAACATATTACTGCCTTTTATTAATGCATAACAAACAGTTCTTAATGATTTATAACATGTTTACAGATTATTAACATATCTACATACTTTTTGTAAGCATCTGTAAAAGAAGCCTTATTGTAAAGTGGTACCCGAATATCTTTTTGTTTTGACCTTACAATGCATATAAAAAATAAACTTCAGTTTGACCTGATGCAAACAAGAGTTCATACAACTGTATATGTTCATTCAAACCATTCAGCCAAAAAATTGCACCACAGCATTGGCTCTAACTTGTCTGTTGCTCAGTTGGTTGCAAATGCAGACCAGACTACTGTTTGCCTTCGTTTGGGCTGCCTATGCTTTATGCCTAAAGTTACTGTGGGATGTCAGATTTATCCAACTCCATCTGTATCTTTAGAATTAAATACTTAAAGCCATTCTGTGACATACCGAAACTTTGCCCAAAGATTAATCCTCCACCATTAAAGCTATATGACACCATGATCTTCATTTTATGCCTCTGTAGTACTGCGGAAGCAAACATTTCCTAAAAGTTTAAGTGGATGATTAAAGCAATTCATCTTGTTGTGTGGCCAGAAAATTAATGATCAACTTTAAACCCACATTTCATTTTTTTCCTGTTCAATAAAGTAATTCAGTTGTGATTTAGGGAAATGTTGAACTCACTTCCTGAAGGTTGGTATGGACCCCTGTAACGACCGTCCAGGGGACGTTCCCGACCCGTGGCTCTGTCCCGAAAGCAAGCTGTCTGTTTCGAAGGCAAACATCCCGTCGCGGTCATCAGGAACATCCAGGAACTCTCCATCGCCCCACATTCCTGTGCCATTCATTGGCTGGTATCTGATCTCTATGGTGAC